>NC_063202.1:15990881-16010881 GCF_017589495.1 Alosa alosa
GTATACTGCTCTTTGGCTCAGACATGTACCACACAGAAACACACACACACACACACACACACACACACACACACACACACTGGCTCCCCCAGCGGCAGCCAGAGGCCCTGACTGCGTGCGGTAAGGCTTGACCGGTCACCAATCAGAGAGATTAATGAGGAGGAGTGGAGCCCTCCTCTGGTCTGCTGGCCCTGACGGTTTGGGGCTTTCTCTCTGATGGAAGCGTAGTTAACAGTGGCCTTGCTCCATGTGTTGAGGTGGCACTCTCCCCAGTGCATTCTGGCTTTGTGTGTGTGTGTGTGTGTGTGTGTGTGTGTGTGTTTCAGTGATTAGTTTCTGTGTGTGTTGTGTGGTTTGGTTTCTTTTTTCAGGGTGCACTTGTTTTTTCATTGCCGGTTTCTGTGATGGATTTCTGCTTTGTGTGTGTGTGTGTGTGTTTCAGTGATACGTTTCTGTGTGTGTTGTGTGGTTTGGTTTTTTTTTCGGGGTGCACTTGTTTTTTCTTTGCCGGTTTCTGTGATGGATTTCTGCTGTGTGTGTGCATACTGCGTGTGCGTGTGTGCGCGCACGTGTGTGGTGTGTGTGTCTGTGTGTGTGTCTGTGTGTGTCTGTGTGTGTGTCTGTGTGTGTGTCTGTGTGTGTGTCTGTGTGTGTGTCTGTGTGTGTGTCTGTGTGTGTGTCTGTGTGTGTGTCTGTGTGTGTGTCTGTGTGTGTGTCTGTGTGTGTGTCTGTGTGTGTGTCTGTGTGTGTGTCTGTGTGTGTCTGTGTGTGTGTCTGTGTGTGTGTCTGTGTGTGTGTCTGTGTGTGTCTGTGTGTGTGTCTGTGTGTGTCTGTGTGTGTCTGTGTGTGTCTGTGTGTGTCTGTGTGTGTCTGTGTGTGTCTGTGTGTGTACACGCGCGCACGTGTGGTGTGTGTGTGTGTGGGCCTCCTTGCAATCACATAGTTCTACTCACGCACACACGCACACACACACACAAAAACACAGTATACTGCTCTTTGGCTCAGACATGTACCACACAGAAACACACACACACACACAAAAACACAGTATACTGCTCTTTGGCTCAGACATGTACCACACAGAAACACACACACACACAAAAACACAGTATACTGCTCTTTGGCTCAGACATGTACCACACAGAAACACACACACACACAAAAACACAGTATACTGCTCTTTGGCTCAGACATGTACCACACAGAAACACACACACACACAAAAACACAGTATACTGCTCTTTGGCTCAGACATGTACCACACAGAAACACACACACACACAAAAACACAGTATACTGCTCTTTGGCTCAGACATGTACCACACAGAAACACACACACACACACGCGACACACGCACACTGTAACATGTCACCCTGTGAGTGACCTTCGTTTGGCAGCCTGGGACCTGGGCAGTACCGCAGCGCAGCGCTGCCAGCCCCTTAATCACTCACACACACACACACGCACACACACACACGCGCACACACACACACACCAGGTGTCAGCTGTTCCCCAGTCAGTCCGCAGGGCGCCATTAGCACACAGCCTCAGCAGGCTCCACAGCAGATGAGTGGCACGGTGACTGATCTGGGAGCGGCGTTGGCGGGCCATTTGAGCAGCAGGTAGGCGCGTTGTAAATGAGTCCATTAGTGTTAGCGCTAGCCGCGGCCGCAGTGGCTTATTTATGAGCCTGCGGGTTAATGCCCCAGTTAGCAGGCACTGACACCACACCATTAGTGCTGATCTAGAGCTGAGGGGCTTCAACCGGGGCGACAGAGGACAAGGCTACTCACTTTGTGTGTTTGGGGGGGGGGGATTCTTGTGCATGTGTATGAGCACACATTAGCTTTGGAGAAAGCATTCAAGCCACAAACCTGTGTGTAGTGTGTGGTGCATTACAGACTTTGTTGTTAAGTGTGTGTGTGTGAAGGGCGGAAGGAGCAGTGCTGAGCGGTCTGAGGTCAGTCGCTGGGACGGAGGAGAGGCCAGTGGCCCACTGGAGCTGGATGAATTATACAGGACGTAGAACGTAACCTGTGTGCTCAGAGGGCCATGACCTGCCTGCCAGTGCGCTACAGGGAACATGCACCACATCTAAATCACACAGTGTGTCCAGTCTGTCTCGCCTTCGTAGCTGTGCTTGTTGTCCAGATCCAGCTCGCCTTCACAAGAGTGCTGGTTGTCCCGGTGTGGGCCTTCTTCATAGCAGCGTTGGTTGTCCAGTCGCCTTCATACTTTATAGCAAGTGCACCAGTATTGACACTTGATTTAACCATGAATTGCAAATGTGGCGAATGCAACAGTAAAAATAAGATGCCTCCTTTTGAAAATCCCATACTGAGATATTGGTCAGAGTAGAGATGAAATAGACTGCTGTGTGCAGAGATAGGGATGTGTCACAGTCATAACGGACGAACAATGAGTCAGGAGCAAATGGTTCCGTGAGACATGCGGACACCTGTGGACCTGTGGCGCCAAGGTCAGTGTCCATTTACTCACATGTCCATCTGTGGAGCCAAGGTTAGAGTCCAGTTACTCATATGTGAAGTCTCCCTCCTTGCCAATTGAGTAGCTCTGTGGGTAACCAAAGTACAGAATGGGATTCGTCCTAACCACTTGGAATCCCAGGAATCAGGAAGTGTGACGTCCTCTTGTCTAGTCACAGCGGCAAATCACAGTGGATTCATTTTACAGCCCCTTCCTAGCCTGAAGAAGCAAGTACCCGCTCTGTGTGTGAGTGTGAGTGTGAGTGAGAGTGTGTGTGTGTGTGTGTGTGTGTGTGCCAGTGTCTCGGCCGCTCTCCGCTCTGCACTCGCTGCTCAGATTTAGACATTTTGTCTTTTGAGGACTGCAAAAAAACAGCCCCATTGGCATCCTATTCCATCTGGTTGTGGCGGGCAGCGCTGGGTTGAGTGAGACGAGTGCTGCGGGGTGCTGCTCACCTGCGCTGGCGCGGCTCCAGTGCGCTGCGGGGGGAGCGAGATGAGCAGGTGAGGCTGTTAGTGAGCGTTTAGCTTCTGTCCTCCGGACGCCCCTCCGCTCCATCATGCTACCGCAGGGTGCTGCTAATGCCTCCGGCATGAGGCTCTGCATAAACAGGTAAACAAACAAGGGCATGTACGCACACACGCACACACACACACGCACACACTCTCATTTTCACTTTCAAACATGTACTCTTTTCTTAGCCTTTCTGTCACATATATACTTATTCAGCCTATTCTGTTACATATATACTTAAATACTCAAGTTGAGAGCACACGAACACACACTACAGTACACACACACACACACACACACACACACACACACACACACACAAAGCACACACAAAGCACACTTTACAGACTCCTCTGTGATGGGACTTGCATGTGCTAGGCCAGGGGCAGTCCAGAGTTTTGGCCACATTATATAGCTCTACGTGGGCAGTCCTCACTGGCCTTGCCTCTCTGCCTCAATTCACACACACATACTTGCATTACCACACACACACACACACACACACACACTCACACACATTTACACATACACACACACACATCGTAGTTTACAACAAGCCCTGCATGGCCACACTGATATGAAAGTTGATTTTTTGGTGTGTGTGTGTGTGAGCAAATGCAAATGTGTTGCACGCATGCACGTGTATGTGCGGTGCAGAACTGTAGTTTGCCTGCGTCTATTGTGTTTGTTTTGTTTTGCAGGGCAGTGTAGTGGAGCTTATGTGGTTATTCAGTCTGGAGTCCACTCAAGGAGAAAAACCCCCCCATCCCAGCCTCCCCTCCCATCTACCCCCATCCCATTTACCCCCTCTGTCTGGGTGCAGTTGGGCAATTGCGTGTTTGTACGTGTCTGGATTTGTTGTTGTTTTTCTGCCTATCTGCGTTTGTACGTAGTCGCTTGACTGATTAAGTAGCAGCATGGCATCTTGGTTGACCAGCCCTGCTGAGTGGGTTTGTGTTTGCATTCGGGCATCTATGCTGCGGCTTGACTCAGAGAGAAGGAGAGAAGGGAGCCACAATTAAGAGGAGACTGGACCTGATTGGCTGATTGTGTTTACTCTAAGCCTCTTGGTAAACAAAGCCTTGTACCTGACCCGTAGTCGCACACTCAGGTTCCTGGCATTTTCTGCACTCCTGCTGTTTAGTGTGTGTGTGTGTGTGTGTGTGTGTGTGTGTGTGTGTGTGTGTGTGTGTGTGTGTGTGTGTGTGTGTGTGTGTGCTGTTCATTCAGATGTGGCCCAGAGGGAGAACTGAATTGGTTTATGTACTTGACGTGGCAATAAAGGACAGACACATCAGCTTATTCCCTCGTCTCTCTCTCTCTCTCTCAGCCCATCTCAATGTAACCAATGTGCACTGTTATATTAGAAGACCTTTCAGGGCCATCTATGAAGTTATTTTTTACGCCATCATAGTTGACATTGATGTAAGTGGCTGCCTGTCACTTTTACTGTGCCCTTTGCTGCTGTTCTGTTCATTCATTCATTTTCTCTTGTGCATGCTTGCTCTTCTCTCTCTCTCTCTCTCTCTCTCTCTCACACACAGACACAAAACACACACACACACATTCTCTCTCTTTTCACTTGCTCTTAGTCTGTCCCCCTCTCCCTTTCTCTGTCTGTGGTGTGAAATGTAAGACTGTGTGTGTGTGTGTGTGTGTGTGTGGACCACTGTTAACTGTCCACGCGTCTGAATGAGCCATAGTCAGCAGTGTTATTATGGGATGTCGTCCTCATCAGTGCCACAACACTGAGCCATCCTGATTTGCTCTCTTCATTTGAAGCCTTGCTTGTTTTGTTTGTTTGCTTTTCCGTGCGCTCGTGTTTTCTGTGTCAGGTTAGCAGTACACATGCCATTCTTTTGTGTTTACCTCCTGTGGCGGCACCCGGTGTTGCTGTCTCTTTCATCTGCCTTCTGTTTCTCTCTTTCTCTCTCTCTCTCTCTCTCTCTCTCTCTCTCTCCTCCTTTCTGTGTCCTACTCCCAATTTTCTTCGTAACAGACAGATATAGAGACGCTTTATGAAGGTGTGCTGCAGTTCTAAATAAGGTGAATGATTTGAGAAGACTCTTGGATGTAGTGCATGTTGCGTGCACACACACACACACACACACACACACACACACACAGACAGAAAGAGAGAGAGACCTGTCGGTCCTCATGGGGCTAGAAGAGGACTGTGTGTGTGTGTGTATATGTGTATGTGTGTTTAGTCACAATAACTATTTTTGCTGGACGATGTATTGACCCAGAAAATGTTGTGATAAACGATATTATTGTCATTTTATGCCAACAGCACAATAATGTCCAAGGCCTCTCTCCACCTACAACTGCAAAAAACTGGATGATTTGGTGATGTCTCAGATGACCTTAAGTTAGCTGAATTGCCATACGTTGTTGCTCCTGTCAGAGACTGAAAATGCATTGGCTATTCATGAAAATATATTGACTGCATATGCAGTATGTGCCTGCACGTTTTCAACCAGCGGCTCTGGCCAAGACAAGGCAATCTGCTAATTATTATTTTAGCACACTCTTCATGCAGAGGTGCACATACATACACACACGTATTCATCTGAGCATTTGTTCTCTGGAATTAAAACTACTGAAGACCATCTAATAAACTGAGCAGTTCTTTTATAGATAGATAGATAGATAGATAGATAGATAGATAGATAGATAGATAGATAGATAGAAACTTTATTGATCCCTAGTGGAAATTCAAGGGAAATTATTTTATGTCATGCATCAACGAATTATAGCTAATTAGATTACCAGCAATGGTGTTTTAAACTACCGGTGGGTAGCACTTGCTATTTAGATAGAGAAGTAAACTGGTCATGAAGGGGTACATTAGAGGACACAAAATAACTTCTCTTTGTCTTAGATTTGCATGATGCTGCAATACTGTTTCAAAAATGGATTGGGTGATGTTGAAGATTGTACTGTGGTAAGGTTTATCCATAATGGCGAAAAGGGTATGTATACTTTGAAGACGCTGATGAGCACGGTCATTTGACTGTATGTTTGTCTTCCACGATCCACAGAAATACTGTACAACACAGCCTGAGAGCCCTTATTTTAGTCGGCTATATTTTAGGACACAAATTACACAATTTGTAGATTTGTGTTTTAAGCACAAATGCTTTAAACACAAATCTACAACAAATATATAGTAAACCAATGACGCAAATGTAAACATTGGAAATATTGAGGTCAAAAGTTATTGTGGTCATTTTCATATACTGCATATTGCAAGTCGTTAAAATAATTATCATGGCTGTGTGTGTGTTTGTGGGGCTTTTCTCTGCGATGTATGGCAGAAGTGGATCACGTCCCAGAAACAAAGAGCACAGGCAGCATCATGGGAGATTTTCTCTCTCCAGGTGGCCTTCAGCCGGGTACTGTGTGTGTGTGTGTGTGTGTGTATTACGCGGACTTGCATCCCATACAGCTTGCATGCATTTTGTGTGTGCATGGATTTGAATTGGTCCCTTTCTGTGGGATAGCAGAGGTGTGTGTGTTTGTGTGTGTGGGAGAGAGTGTGTGTGTGCACCTGCGTTGAATGTATATGTGGGCAGTGAAGGCCAGCAGGCAGCGTGGCTAAAGCGCTGTTCAGGCTGCTGGCTAACTGTTCTCCACTGCTGCGGTAGCAGAAATCTCACTCAGTCTGCCCTCTTGATTATTCTCCTCAATTATTCATTGAGCCTGATGGAACTCTCTCCCTCTTTTCTAATCTCCCTCCTCTCCCCTCTTCTCTCCCCTCCCTCCCTCCCTCCCTCCCCCTCCTCCTCCTCCTCCCTCCCCTCCCTCCTCCCTCCCTCCCCTCTCCCTCTCCTCCCTCCTCCCCTCCCTCCCCCTTCCTCCCTCTCCTCTCCCTCTCCCTCCCCTCCCCTCCCTCCCTCCTCCCCTCTCCTCCTCCCTCCCTCCTCCCCTTCTCTCTCCCCTCCCTCCCTCCCTCCCTCCCCTCCCCTCCTCCCTCCCTCCCTCCCTCCTCTCCTCTCCCTCTCCCTCCCCCTTCTCTCCTCTCCTCTCCCCCTCCCTCCTCCCTCCCCTCCCTCCTCCCCCTTCTCTCCTCTCCTCTCCCCTCCCTCCCTCCTCCCTCCTCCTCCCTCCCCTCTCTCCTCTCCCCTCCCTCCCCTCTCTCCCTCCCTCCCCTCCCCTCCCTCTCCTCTCCCCCTCCTCTCCCCTCCTCTCCTCTCCCCTTCCTCTCCCTTCCTCCTCTCCTCTCCCTCCTCTCCCTTCTCTCCTCTCCCCTCCTCTCCCCTCCCTCCTCTCCTCTCCTCTCCTCTCCCCTCCTCTCCATGCATTTCTGCCCCTCCTTCTCTCCTGTTTGTCCTCGCCCTCTTCTTCTCTTTACTTATACTTCTCTATCACCCTCTCACACTCTCTATCTCACTGCATTTTGGCTCTTCTTATTCATACTTATTTTGTGTTTCTTTTCTCTCTCTCTCTCTCTCTCTCTGTTTCCTCTCTCTCTCTCTTCCCCATTGTTCCTGCTGTTCCTCTCTCTTGTGTTTGCTCCAGAGGCTGAGGTCTCGTAGAGGTCTGGTCAGAATGATGTCCTCCCCTCGGGTTGCCACAGCAGACACACGTCTTGAATGAAACACACACACACTCAGGCACACACACTCAAGCTGTCACAGCAGACACATAAGTTCAATTAATGCCCCACTGTCAGCCCCACACCATTCCCACCAGGGTACAACACACACACACACACACACAGGCACACACGCCCACACAGGCTGGTCCACACCATTCCCATTAGAGTGCACTCACACAAAGGGACAAACAGCTCTTTCCTTGGGTACAGTTTAATGCTCTGGATCCTGATTCTCTGGCATTTCCTTATCTTATTCTGTGTTATTCTTCCCCCCCCCCGGGGCCCCTCTCCGCTAACATCCCCCTCTCTCACTCGCTCTTTCTTTCTTTCTTTCTTTCTTTTTTTTCCTTTCTTTCTTTCCTTCTTGTGGTTGTGCTGAGGAGAAGACATTAGTGTGTGAATAATAGTTTGATATGGGGCGGAGGGGATTAGCGACTTGCGGCAGCACGAGTGAAGCGACAAGACGAGGAGCCGGGGTGAAGCGAAGAGAAGCCTTCATGGAGCGATTGAGTGACGCTTGGCAGCCGTCAGAGTGTTTCCTAGAGGGTCGGGTGGGTCGTGCCGTCGGAGGCCATCAATAATTGAATGGCGGAATGAGAGAGAACAGAATGAGCATGTGGATTAAGAGGCGATGGGACAAGGTGTCTGTGGTTTCCTGTGTGTGTGTATCTGTCAGTGCCTGTGGTTTTGAAAGTGTGTGTGTGACACAGAGACAGGGAGAATTATGATGTGGGATGTGTGTGTGTGTGTGTGTGTGTGTTGCGGAGGGTCTTGTGAATAGCACAAAGAATATTTCAAAGCACCTCCTCTCTCTTCCCTCTCTCCTCTCTCACCTCCTTTCCTCTCCTCTCTCTCTTCCCTCTCTCTCTGTTCTCATCTCTCCTCCCTCTCTCCTCCTGTGTGTTGTTTTAATGCTTTCTGTCCTCAATTTCCTTTCCATCATTTTGTTCTGTATGTCCTTGTCTGGTCTGAGCTCGCCCATTGCCTGACGCTCTGAGTGTCCGTACCCAGAGCTGTCTGTCTGGCTGGACATGATGGATTGTACAGCCCCATCCGGCCCGTCCCGGCACCCTGGAGAGGAGCTCGGGAGTCCAGTGTGTGGCTGCTTAGGCACTGGTCTGGGCCAGGCTGTAGTTACTTGGGCTGGAAGAGCCAAGAACTGACCCAAGATCAACTCCAGAATGCAGAGGCTCCAATCCCTGTGCCACGAGGACTTAAGGAAGAAAAATGAGACACTACAAAGAGCATGGCAGTTTCCTCCATCCTTCTCTGTGGAGCCCAGAGG
The DNA here is from genome assembly GCF_017589495.1 of Alosa alosa. NCBI lineage: Eukaryota > Metazoa > Chordata > Actinopteri > Clupeiformes > Clupeidae > Alosa > Alosa alosa. The sequence continues at coordinate 15,999,771 of NC_063202.1, forward strand.
TTCAGGAAAGAGGTAAAGCAGCAGAGGAAACTAACCGGGCGAAATGAGACAGGATGTTCCCATTCCACAGCCCTCAGAGAGAGGGAGGGAGAGAGAGAGAGAGAGGGAGAGGGAGGGAGGAGAGAGAGGAAGGGGGAGGGAGGGAGGGAGGGGAGGGAGAGAGAGAGAGAGGGGAGGGAGAGGAGGGAGAGAAGAGGGAGGGAGGGAAAGAGAGAGAGAGGAGGAAAAAAAACAGCGGATCAACAAACAAAAGGAACTTTCATCCTCAGCAGCTGATTTTAAAACATAGTGCTCTTTGTTTGTCTATCTGGGGATTAGCTTTGACCTTGGCTCCTCTTCACAGAGACAACACACACATACACACACACACACACACACACACACACACACACACACACACACACACACACACACACACACACACACACACTCTTCTCCCGCCACTCTTTAATTTTCTCCCGGGAGGCGCTGACAAACAGGCGCTGGTGTGTTGTAGTGTATCTCCCGATCTAGCTTTGCCGAGGTGGTGGTTGTGTTTGTGTGTGTGTGTGTGTGTGTGTGTGTGTGTGTGCAGCGTGTTATTGACCGGTCTGCGGGGGCTTTTATCAGTTTCTCCCCCGCGCCGCTGACACCTGCGACCTTCATACCTCGACGGGAGGGTCGGCGAGCACATCTGGAGCGCGTGTCGGAGGCCCATTCCTCCTGTCAGAGGGGCCGTGCCGTGACCGTCGCGTCGCCTCCAGACCAGCCGAGGCTTCGGTCGGGCAGGCTGTGGACTCTCCCCCCCTGATGTGGACAACATGAGTCACAGGCGTCCTGTTGCCTCCATTTCTCAAAGTCAACAACCACCCACCACCACACAGCGACATGGGCTAATGTTTGGATGTCGTGGTTTGTTACTGAAACTTAAGTAGAAGCTTAAAAGCCTGAAAAGTGTTGTGTTTTCTCTCTCTGTCTGTCTGTTTGTCTGTTTGTCTGTGTGTGTGTGTGGTTGTGTGTGTGTGTTTCCGTGTGTGTGTAGGAGCTGGGAGACCTGCGGCACATCCACACCAAGCTGAAGAAGCAGTACCAGGAGAAGATGGCGGAGCTGGCCCACGCCAACCGGCGGGTGGATCAGCACGAGACCGAGGTCAAGAAGCTCCGGCTCCGCGTGGAGGAGCTCAAGAAGGAGCTTGGACAGGCTGAAGATGAGGTCAGTGCACATGGACACACACGCACACGCACACACTCACATGTTCAATCACATGCACACTCACATGCATTCAAAACAAACATCATATACATCAGTTTTGCACTTTGTGGTTCTAAAGAAAGAGCTTGTTCGAAGATTAGGATGATGTCAGCACATTTACACACACACACGCACACACACACACACACACAAACAACTGGTTGATTCCTTGGAAGCTGGCAGGATTAATAAGTGTATTTGAGAGCACTGGCATTCACCAAATGATAAATGATAATGTTTGTGTCTGCTCCTCAGCTCGTTGTGGTTTAGATTACAGTAGTAATCAATTTGTTGTAGCCTTTATCAATGCACTGCTATGGCTCTATAAGGCTCTGCATGTCCTACCATTGTTATCTTCTCCTTCTCCTTTTCTGTGTGTGTGTGTGTGTGTACTACAGCTGGATGAAGCCCATAACCAGAGCCGAAAGCTCCAGCGGTCCCTCGATGAGCAGGTGGAACAGACAGAGAACCTCCAGGTCCAGCTGGAACATTTGCAGTCCAGGTAACACACACTATCCATCTCTCTCTCTCTTACACACACACAAGCACACTTAATTTCTACCTCTCTAACGAACACAACACACTCAAACCTACATATTCTAAATGGGATAGTTGCTGGTGGTTGTGGCAGTTTCTCTCCCTGTTGATAATGGTGTGAGCATCAGGGTAGAGCTGCTGATTCCAGCTCTCTCTATTTCTCTCTTTTTCTCTCTCTCTCTCTCTCTCTCTCTCTCTCATGCTCACTTACTCTGTCTCCCTCCCAGTCTTGTCTGCGTCTGCCTGATAGTACCGCTCAACTTAGCACCAAGTCTATATCTCTCCCCTCTCTCTCTTTCTCCCATTCTCTCTCTCATTCCCCTCTCTCTCTCTCTCTCTCTCCTCACCCCCTCTCTTTCTTTCTCCCTCTCTCTTTCTCCCCCTTCCTCCCTCTCTGTCTGTCTCCCTCTATCATTCTATCTGTCTTTCTCTCTCTTTCTCCCTGTCTCTCTCTCCCCCTCTCTCTGTATCCCTCTCTTCCCCACCTCTTCGCTCCTGCCTTATCATTCTGCCTGCGTTCCTGGCTTCCACCCTTCCACAGCCAATCACTGGCTGCAGAGCTGCGGGTTACCTTAGTAACAGGGAGAGCTCTGGACACCCCCACAGCTCGGGCGAGCAGAGCGACAGGCGAGTCGGCATGGAAACGCATCTGGGAGTGCTGCGATAGGCAGCCCTGTTGGCATGGAGACGCCAGGGCTGACACGCCCTCTCTGCAGAGCTTCATTGTTTAACTCCTGCCCCTAACTGTGTGTGTGTGTGTGTGTGTGTGTGTGTGTGTGGTCTTGGTCACAGGGTTATCTCGGCCGAGTGTAAAGCAAGAGTGTGTATCGATGTATGTGTATCGGTGGTTCATCAGGTTATCGTCAAGAGTAACCAGAGGAAGTGCAAGGCGTTTAGCCTCTGTGCCCTGCACCTGGACTGGGGTCCCGTCAGCAGGGAGGCACCACCACCACTCACTGGGCCTAAAGAATGAGAGAGAGAGAGACAGAGAGAGAGAGACAGGCAGGGCTGAATTAGGTCGTTTCCCTATGTCCCTGGCCATCACAAAAAGATCCATAAAATTCTGGATGCACTTAAAAGGTTCAGACCCTCAAAATCTAAACCATAAAGCGCTACTTGAAAATTCAACAGAACCAGATAAAGACAACCTCTTAAATTTGATTATAAACGACAATGACATTAGTGATACAAAACCAATACTACTAAAAGAAATCCACAATAACAACAAAAATGCCTACATTTCCCAATGGTTAGAAGACGCCCAACATAATAAGAAAATGAATTGTTACCTTTCGGATTAAACTGAAAATACGAACTACCAAATTATCTGGTTAAATTAAAACCACCACAAAGTTGTTACCTAACAAAATACATATTGGGTGACCATAAATTGCAAATTGAAACTGGACGGCATAAAAGATCCTGGCAAGAGAGACACCAAAGAATTTGCTCCCACTGTGACCTCATGGAGATTGAGGATAAAAAACACTTCCTTCTGAGGTGCACCAAATATACTCTACTGAAATTCTTTTTACCCTAAATGTCTAGAAAAAACCCCACAATTTAAAGGTCTAGACGACCATTCAAAAATGAAAACCCTCCTAGGTGAGGAAGAACAATCCCTACAGCTCTCCGCCAGTTTGTGTTTAAGTGCCACAAACAGAGAAAAAACATAATGGAGAAAGAGCAGAAATCTAAACATAGTCTCAATTTGAAAAAAAAAAATAATAATTTATTTATTTTATTATTATTATTATTATTATTATTATTATCATTCATTATTCTTTTTTTTATTAAGTTAATATTCTTTTTTTATTATAATTTATTTATTACTATTATTTAATCAACATTGTTTTGTTTATCTTATATATTTATGTATTGAATCTGTATACATGCTCAATAAAGCTTATTTGAATTGAATTGACAGAGAGAGAGACCGAGAGAGAGAGAGAGAGAGAGAGAGAGAGAGAGAGAGAGAGGGAGGAGCACTTAGTGGTGGCTCTGATAAGTGCCGCTAATGTGATATTCACTGTTCACGCTGCCTCCTGATTTTATGGGAATGTGGAGGAATTTTAATGCTGTAGCAGTTCTGGCTTCTCAGCAGAATCCAAGTCCACTCAGACTCTCAAAGTCCACTGAGTCTCAAGAGTGCAAAATCCCAGCCGCTGCACGCTGCATGTGCCGAGTGGCCGTGGCTTACCTGTGCCTACCTGTGCCAGTCAACTGAGCAGAGCTCCCCTTGAGACTCAGTGGACTTTGAGTCAGTGGCCCGCTGTCCTGCCAGCCACAGTCCTGCCAGCCACAGTCTCAAGCAGAGCACCGGAAGGCGGGGGGGACCCTTGGTTTGGGCTTTTCAGGGTGACCATTGAAAAGGAGGAGCGGTTGTCAAGGAGATGGATGGAGTAACGAGTTGGAGCACGGTAGTCATGGTGATGGAGGGTGGTGTTGGGCGCATGCACACAGGCAGGCAGGCGAAGCTGCTGGCCAAAGTGGCAGGGCAGACACGGGGAGTGTATGTGTGTGTGTGTGTGTGATTCAGCTTGCACTCCCATCCATCACTCTGCACAGATGAAAAGCACAATCTTCGTACATGCCATAATGTACGCACACACACGCATACACACATACACACTCACACACTTAAATACTCACCTATATGTTTTTGTAGAAACGGGTTTTAATAGTAATTTTCCCATTTTATTTCACTCCTCTGTCCTCTCTCTCTCCCTGTTGTTTTTGTTTGTGCGGAGAGAAAGCTCTTTACGACTTCTCATACTGTACAGCTATAAAATCTCTGGCCTGAATCGATAGCTGCTCGGAAGGCAGGTGATCCCTCTAAGGCATGGTGGATTTCTAGAAGGAAACACACACACACACACACACACACACAAACACACATTCATTTCATTCTTTCCCCCTCTCTCCACTCAGTTTGACCTTTGGCTTCCTAGCTGTGTGAACAGCAGTGAGGTCATAGGCTAGAGAGGGAGCAGGATCTGTGTGTTTGTGTGTGTGTGGGGGGGGGGGGTGAGAAAGTGAGTGAGTGCTTGTGTGTGTGTGTGTGCATGTATGGGAGGGACACACAGAGAGATAAGGCCAGTGCTGGGCAGAAGGCCAGTGATAACAACAGCGTTCCGATGTCGGGAACGGGGTTCTGGGGAACGATTTCGCTGAGCGTCATAATGGCTTCAGGGGTCTTTAATCTGATCCTTCTGCCTGTCCAGGTCCCACACGTAACAACCCAACACGCTAACACATACCTCCACGGCCTGACAGCTCCACTGTGTGTGTGTGTGTGTGTGTGTGTGGAAGTGCGTAGCTGATTATGGTGTGTGTGTGTGTGTCTGAAGGATTGCTATATGTGTGACAGGCAGGCTATTTGGCAGTCTCTAAACACTATCTGAAAGAAGCTTTTGTGAAATGAGAGGGAAGAAAATCTAGCCCCTTTGTGTGTGTGTGTGTGTGTGTGTGTATCGATCTCCAGCTAGCCGAGAGCAGCCAAGCATTGTCGGCGCTCCCACCCTCAGGCCCAACCTTAATCCAGAGTGAGTGAGTGTGTGAGTGAGTGAGAGTGAGTGTGCAGCAAAGAACTGTCATTGTCAGTGGTGTAGTGGGGATTTTTAAAGTGGGGGGGACGCTATTTTAATGACATCATTGCAAAAACTCACGCACCTCCACATACATCGGTGCGTAAGGCCAAGGCCAAAATTACCAGCTTTCGTGAACATGAAATCGAATTAAAAAAAAACAATTAAATTATATGGATTAGCTTCAAAATGTAGCATACTGTATAATGTCTTCACCCAAACTACACTTTTCCACCAAAATCTATGAATATGGTCTGTAGCTTTTACTTTTGTTGTATCATACAATAAACAGACAAACCATAATGTAGAGTAGCCTATGTAATCTAGCGTAGTCTAATCTCCTTGACGCATAACATGCCGCGGCATGGCTTCATTCATTGCCACACGTAAACCATAGCAATAATAATAGCACAAGCAGGATTCACGCATTCAACACGCTGTGTGGTCAGCGTAGCTCAATTTGAGGGGGCGTCATATGAATGTCATTGCGAATGATTAAAATGCAGAGGTGCACAGTCAATAAAACAAAAAAAAATAATATAATAAATAAATATAAATATAATAATAAAATAAAATAAAATAATAAAATTGGGCAGGCAAGTGCCAGTCATTTGAAAAGTTTTTGTTTGGATGAAGTAGCTGCACGCTGCACCAATCGTAAGTTTTTCCTAAAGTTGTTCAGGTTCACCGTTGGGTCATTACTTATGGTAAAATAGCCTTATCACTTATATTGGAGCTCCCTCGTTAAAAATCACTCGTATTACTCACACATGCTTCGTGTCATTTTGACCACTGGATTAGCCTACCTGCTTTCTGCAAAACACAAACGAAGGAATTGCAATAGTGGGCCATGAAGATGCTTGCTAGATTCGGATACAGGCAGTTGTATGTCTATGGTTTTCTAGCCACTTTCTAGCTACTTTCGGGTAACGCGGAATGACGAGCTGCGCAGTTTTTAATGTCTTTACGCATGGTGGAGTGCTACAGCATGACGGTCATTCTTGAATTTTATGACAAAGAGGCCTAATTGGAGACGTTTGCGTGATGCTTATTAAAATGCTCAAAACAATGCTCCAAGAAGTGGGGGGATGGCGCTCCCCCGCGTCCAACGTCCACTACACCCCTGGTCATTGTTATCCCATGACTGGCCTTGACTCATCTTGTCTCATCCAATCAGTATTCCCTACTGAATGTATTATTCAATCAGCACCCCACCACGGAATGGCAGTTTGTCTCTCCATTACAGTGTACTGGTGATGTGCTTTTCAAATCTCTCCCAGTCCTCCTCATTCTTTATCAGCATGACCTAACCAACCGCACATGCAGTCATAGTGACCAGACATGTAGTTGACACAGAGTGAACAAACGTGCCAGCCTTTACTCTATTGGCCCAGTTGGTCTCATATTCCCCAGGGTAGAGGCATGTGACCACACACACACACACATACACTCAGTTCATTAGGCAGAGAGGCTGAGTTTGTGTCATGATACTCATGTGCAACTGCAAACACACAAAAACATAATTTCTCAAACCCCCATCTCCCTCTGCTCCATGTTGGCCATAGTGTAACCTACCAGCATTAAGTGTTTTGGGGCGCGAATCAAAAAGCTTTTAGCCCTGTAGCTCACCACTGTGACCATGTTCCTATTATGGGCAATTTGGGCCTATTAACATGGTGCAGACCAGAAGTGTGTGTGTGTGTGTGTGTGTGTGGCAGGATGGGGAAGTATAATACCCACCCATACTTCGAACTGCAAAAGTTTGCACTTGCAGTTGTGGCAGGTGCTCAGAGAGAACAAACATGAGAAAAATAAACAAAATCCAGCTCCTCCTTTGAAAAAGAAATCTCCCCAGAAAATGACATTCGGAGCATCCAGGCTCATCATCAGACATCTCATCTCCATCAGTCTGAAGATGAGCTTGGTGGCTCGAAACATCACCTTCTGGGGGAAACTTCAATAAAGTTTTAACGGTAGTAGCAGTGTGCCGGATCTGAAGGCACTAGCTCCCCATATTTTCTGTAAGTACTCCCCTCCCCGTCATTACAGCCATTCACTAAGCCTCCATTTTCATCCAGACTGGAATCGCACCACGGGTAAGATCTGCTTTCATTGCATTTGGATCCCTCACATTTGCATTCCTCATCTTGTTGTGTGACGCTTGCCGCATGACTCATTGGCAGTGATGCCAGTAACGCGTTACTTAGTAACTTGTTAGTCTATTTTGACCACTTTTTTCGGTAACGAGTAATCTAACGCGCTACTATTTACAAACCAGTAATCAGATTAAAGTTACTTATCTAAGTTACTGTGCGTTACTATTTTTGTCATTTTCCTTCATAAAATTATATATTCTTTGCTATCTTCTTGCCTTGGGGAATGTCATGTAGGCTATGCTCAAGTTTTCAGCATGAGGACAATTCACGTGTAAAACCACGCAGCGACACAAACGTAAACAACAATGGAGGGAGAGAGAGAGATGCACATTTCATCAGTCATTACTTTGAGTTTGTGTCAGCTTAACCTGACAACATTAAGGTACATTGTACATACTGTGCTGGCGACAAAGTGCTGTCTAGCTAGACATCCCAAGTCTCCCACATATTGATAGCGCCTTCCTGACGCCCGCAAATTACATAAAATCTCCCGGTACCTAGAGCGAACAAGAGCACGCAAGCCAGACCGGACTTCAAATCGCGTGTGCATATGAGTTTAATGCGCACACAACGGAGAGGGAGAGAGAGAGAGGAGTGGTGCGTTTGTGCCTGAAGCGCATCCAAGACAGAGCATCCTGGTCTGCTAAATCAACCAATCAGTTTTCAGTGTAAGTGTGCTTAAATATCTCTTTTCTCATAAACTTAATTAATCAGTTCAGTCAGTGCATCTAGGAACAGGAGCGTCATGGCAGCATCAGTGCCCCTCAAAAAGGAAGATTTAAGACCCATTTCACATCAGACACAAAAGTATACCCAATTGTCTCATAAGATTAAAATATAATGATAGTCTTGCACACTGCACTGTTTGTAACAGCGACTTTAGCATTGCTCACGGCGGGTTAAATGATTGCAAAAGACTTGTTGAGGTGAGTTTAACAAGTGTAATTTAATTTGCATATTACTCAGGCCTATACATGATGGCTAGTTGCCAAGGCTACATGGGAAAAAAAAAATCTACAAACAAATCTACTTATTTTACTATAACAATTTCTATCAATAGGCCTTCCTTATTTGGTGTACTTAGACATTATTGAACAAACATCTGAATTTCAGTATCTAAGTACTGTAGGTTATGGGATGTCTGCTATACATTGCTGACATTACTGTTAAAATGCACTTCCAGTATAGTGAGTATTGGCAAAACTGGTTTTCATTTTTATGTTGAGGCGGTGTGGGTGTTGTTGGCAGCTGCTAAAAGCAACTAATAAAGTAACTTGTAATCTAACTTAGTTACTTTTAAAATCAAGTAATCAGTAAAGTAACTAAGTTACTTTTTAAAGGAGTAATCAGTAATCCGTAATCAGATTACTTTTTCAAGGTAACTGTGGCAACACTGCTCATTGGATGACGTTCTAGTTTATCCGTTTCTCTCCACACACCCTCCCACCACAGTCCCCCACCTACAGTCCAGGCACCCACCTAACACAACCCCACCTACAGTCCAGGCACCCACATAACACAACCCCCTACTTTTCCGCACACTCTCTCCACACACACTCTCCCCACACACTCTCTCCACACACCCTCCCACCAGTCCCCCAACACAGCCCTTGCCTACAGTCCTGACCCCCATGTGCCATCCACCCAGCACAGCCCCCTACTCTCCCAACACAGCAGCAGCCGCAGCCCCCTACCTGTAGTCTTGCCCACCATAATCATTACATTACATTACATTACATTACATATGGCTGACATATGACATTTTTAACCAAAGCAACTCACAACATGGTTAACAGTTTATGCTTTTCAAAGCAATTTTCTCAACAATTCTAGGACAATTTTAAGAAAAAAAGGTCTAGTACAATAAGAATAAGTGCATCAGTGAGTGCTGTTTTTTAAACAATCGAGAAAAAAATAAATAATCAGGCCTCTTAAGCTGCAGTGAGGTCTTGCTGTGGGCCCCGGGCCCCTGTGCTGCTCCCCTAACACCGTCATTAAAGGCTGCAGTGGCCAGGGGTGCACTGGTGCACCGTCTGCTGGGATTTCCCACTCCCCCCACTCCCCCTCCGCTCCCCTCACCACTGCCTCCACCACCGCCAGAGCCACCGGTGCATGGAAATGTAATTAACCCAGGCAGGACGGGTGGCCTCCTTTCCTCTCTCTGCTCCTCTCTCACACTTTCTCACAAATCTGCATATCTGTCTCACTCACACTCTCCCCTTCCACTCACATGGTTCTTAGACGGTATTTCTCTCTCTCTCTCTCTCTCTCTCTCTCTTTCTACCCCTCTCTAACTTTGAGGGATTCTTTGGCTACGTCTACATTATTGCTGATTCCGTTTTGTTATGTATTCTGTTATCGGATTTGATCTGTTTCCACAGTGAGATGAAATCGAAACGTTGGGCATCTGCATTACACCATTGATCCCCAAATCACACAACCATACACCCATGTCTACTGTTTGTCAAGTCCTACATTCCGTGTAACTGTTGCTAGGTCAGATAAACAATGACCATGCAGGGTTTCCCCATAAAAAAAACATTGAAAACCTGTAGACTTAGTGAGCATTAAAACCAGGGCTTGAAAACGAAATAATTTTTCAAACGTTCCGTTCCGAACGGTTCAGGTAGGCCTATGTTTAATGTTTTCGTTCTTGCATGCGTTCCTCCACCAACATATCGGTCCTGAACCGGTTCGGAACGCAAAATATCGTTCGTTCTTAAAGTTCCGGCAGTGTTTGGTGGGCCTATCAAGTCTATTTTTGTGGACCTTAGAATAGACATACTCAATATTTAGCCTATACCGTAGCTATGCCCAAAAATAATAAATCACAGGCGGCATCCAAAAACATTCAGATGGGCTATCCATCCCATAGCCTACAGACTTACTGTAGGCCTAACCTATGCCTATAAATAATTTCTTATCAAAAATATTTCTGGATACGTGCTAAACTCCTTACCTGGTTGTAGCCTAAGTTTTATCCATATGGAGATCTTCAAAGGCTTGCGCTATAATTCCAACCCTGTTTATAAACGAACCTTTCTGTTGCTCTACATAGAATAGGCTATAATTGCGCAAACATTTCAAATCCCGACTTTGAAACGACAAGGCGTGGGCAGGCAAAATAGGCTATTATGCATAGGCTACAAACAATTTCCAAATCAGTTTCAGTAGCCTACACTACGAGCTGGCCTAAGATCCGAAGTGGCAGACGGATAGGTTACATTACAACAGCAAGACAAAATATACACATTTGGACCAAAGGTCCATTTATTCGGTTTTTTTTTTCAAACTGCAGAAATCAAATTATTAGGCTGTTATATAGAGAACGAAAAAAAAAAAACGTTATTAACCGGTTTTGTGGATTTCAGAATAACGTTTCTGTTCCGGAACAGTTGAAGACCATTTTGTTTTTGTTTCCGTTTCCGCTCCTCGTAAAATTCCGTTCGTTTTCGGTTTTCGTTTTCGTTCCTTGAACCGGTTCGGAGCCCTGATTAAAACCCGTAATTCTGATTCTTTTTTTATTTTTATTTTTATTGCAAACACCATTGTTATTACAGAAAATGCAACACTACAACGACATGCACAAGAATACTTTTA
>NC_063202.1:16013381-16025881 GCF_017589495.1 Alosa alosa
CATGTTGGTTTAAGGAATTAAATATGCTGAGCTTGGTCTCATGCCTGTTTGTCTTTGTCATTAGTGGGGATGGGGATGGGGGTTGTGGGGGGTGGCAGCTGGCTAATGTTGGCTAAGAGAGCAGCAATTGAGGGACGCAGTGGCAGAGACCAGAGCAGAGTGGAGCAGCATGGCGCTGGGTTGGCTTGGCTTGGCTTGGCTACTGATGAATGCCATGAATCACCGCAGAATGAGGAGGCGTCCCTCCAGCTCTGACCACTGATAAATCACACAGGCAAACATTTGTTTCTCATCCGCTCCCGTTCTGGAGTAACTTGGCCAAGTTTCATCCAGTGAAGATCACCTGCCGCCATTGCAGTTCAGTTTGAAATAGCACCTTGCGGAGGACTGAGGAGGCTGTATAACATTGGCAGGCAGCGGGGCGCAAAAAGGCTGGTAGTTTCCTTTAGCTGGCTCAGGGGTATTGGTGACTATGGGAGAAGCTTGGCCGCAGGGCTAGACCTGACTGAGCCTGTTAGAAAGTGTCTGTGAATTATTCATTGAGGTGGGAGATATTGTTTACCTTTCAGCCTACTTATTGTCAACCTGTCCCTAGGAAGTCGAGAGAGGAGGACAAGAACCTTTCTCACCTCACTTGTTTTTTTACACCATCCTCCTCTCCCCCTCTCATCCTCTCCCTCTCTCTCTCTTTTTCTCACTCGCTCTGAAACAATATGCTTTATTACCTTGACCAATTTGGTGGAAAATAGTGTTGCCAAAGCACAGAAGCACATCAACACATTATAATACATAAACAGACCATAAATCATGTGGTAAAATCTCTCTCTCTCTCTCTGTCTCTCTCATTCTCTCTGTCTGTCAATTGAAATTCAATTCAAGTGCGCTTTATTAGCATGACAAATATTTGTGCATTGCCAAAGCATTTAAACATTTAAGCATAAGGTTTACATAGAGAATGCTTGGAATACAATATATAGCAGATAGATTTGTATTCAAGATGAACACTCTCTCTCTCTCTCTCTGTCTCTTTTAGGCTGCGGCGACAGCAGAGTCCAGGGCTCTTTGGGAAGATGAGGACGTCTGCTTCGGCTCGGTTCAGCACGGACAATCCAGACGGACCCCCCAGCGACCAGGACGAGGAGGACGAAGAGCTGCAGATTCAGATCCCCTAAGAACAGAATCAGCCAACCACTGGCCTGAGCTCTGTCCAGGCGAGGACTTAAGACTGACCACACCCAGCTCTGGGCTTGCAGCTCCTCACCAGAGCTCTTTTGGCCCAGTCCTTAGACAGGTGGACAGACAGACAGAAAGGCATGTGTGGACTCAGAGTGGACTGGTTGATGACCTCAAACTTACTGCCTTTTTGAAGCTGTGGCACCTCACAGCTGTGTGTTCCTGTCAGTACCACCCCCAACCCCCAGCTCCTCCACACACACACACACACACACACACACACACACACACACACACCGCTGGGAGGAGGACCCAGAGGAGCTGAGTACTGAGTGATCAGCAGGACTGTGAAGGTGGTCAGTCTCTCTACCCCTACCAACACCACCACCCCAACCACCAACCACCACCTGCTACCACTGTAACTCCATCTACTGTACACCCCACCTTATGCCACACACACACACACCCACATCCCTCCAGCTCTCCTTCATAACTATCACTCTATATTCTCTCTTTCCTCTGTGTCCGAGTGAACAACCTTCTTTGTCCTGCATCCTTCAAACCTCACTTCCTACGTTCTCCCTCCTACTCGACCCCACCAATGACCTCTACATCATCCTCCTCATCCTCACCATCATCATCATCATCATCACCATGCGTTCACATCCTGCATTTTGCTTCCCACTCGAACCATCACTGTTCCACCATATTATCACATCCTCGTCCTCGTCTTCCTCCTCCTCATATTCATCTTCTTCATCCTCATCCAGCGCATCACATCCTGCGTCCTGCCTCCCACTTATCCTACCCTATCACCATATCTTCATCCTCCTCCTCCTCGTCTGTCCATAGATGTCCCTCCACTTGCTCACATGTCCTGTCTGGAGGACTCCTGGAGGAGTACTCCATGTTGACCCATGCCCTGGGCGGATGCTGGACCCTCAGCAGTCATGCTGTAGGATACTCTCAGTGTGTAGAATGGGAGCTCCATAGAAATGCCCTTGAGTGTCCTGCCGGTGCCGGTGTCCTGTCTCTCTCTGGTGTTACACCCCAGCCCCAACTCCATCCATCCCTTTGCCGCAGGGTCCCTGTATGTTTGTGTTTTGCTGTTGTGCTCGGGGAAAGTTATTTTGATGACAGTGACAGATATGTCAAACAATCAATCAGGCAAGCATAACCTCCCAAAAACCACACACACAGATATAAGTCTCTCTCTCTCTCTCTCTCCCTCTCTCTCTCTCTCTCTCTCTCTCTATCTCTCTCTATCTCTATCTCTCTCTCTTTCTCTCTCTCCCTCTCGCTCTCTGTCTCTCTCTCTCACTCGCGCGCACACACACACACACACACACACACACACACACACAGCCACACTCACACTTCCAGCATAAAGCCTGTTGATCAGGGGGAGAGTATTATCAACCACAGAATATTCATGTGGACTTGGCCCTCTGAAAAGCAATAAGATCTGAAACAAACCCAACAGTTCTTCAGTTGCAGTGGGGACCAAGCTATTTGTACCAGCCAGTTGTTTTGAACTTTTATTTATCTGTTTAATTTTTTACATAATATGTCTGTATTACAGTGTTTTGTATTTAGCTTGATCTATAAATGTTTAATGTATATATACATCCTGAGTCAATGAGTTTAATTATGTAACTGAGTGTGTGTGTGTGTGTGTGTGTGTGTGTGACTGTGTTTGTGTATGTGTCTGTATAGTGCGGTTGCATAAATGGGTATTTAAATGTTTTATATTTAAAAGATACAAAACATACAAAAGATTACATTCATATTTAAGGTGATGTACTTCAACTGTACTGATAATAGCACCTGAATGCAAAAGACACTCACACACTCACACACACACACACGTGTGACCAGTGCCCGCTCTCATCGCTGTCTCAGTCTGGCTCAAACTCACTGCTATGGGCCTAATTAATTAAGCACTGAAACATCCACACGTGTTTACCACAGAAGTCATTATGCTTAGCAAATGATAGAATTACCATATTGTGTCTAAAGAGTCTTGTCAAGCGCTGCTGCTGCTGGTGCTTTTGCTTGGGCTGCCTGTTTCCCCCAGAGACTACTTTTACCTGCTAATTAAGGAAAGGCAGTAATTACTTAATTAAAGCATATTGATAGACCTGACATGATCTATTTGCACTTGGAGCGACAGAAGACTATTCTGGGCAGCCATCTTTGTTTTCAGTCCCCAGTTACACAAGCTGGCTTTTCTTGGCATTTAGCTTAAATTTGTCTTTGTCTTTGTCTTTGAGGAGTTTAAATTTAGTGATGTGACCTACTTGTTGTACTGCCATTGAGTTTGATTGATGGCATTAGCTTAGTGAGATGGGTTCTTTGCCAGTGTCTGTCATAATTGATTTGGTTGTAGGTCTCTCGTCTTGTTTTACGACAGGCTCAGGGCTTAAGCTGGCCTCGGCCCTGTTCATTGATCAGCGCTGGACCAGGGCGGCTTTCCTTTCCGACCGCTTGCTTGAGCTGTTGTCACTCAGAGTTGTTGCTGTGCACAGCCGAGTGAGTCTAGAACAGGATGGTCTGTTCTCCCATACACGGATTAAGATCTAGATTGGCCTTCTGGTGATTCAAATTCTCCATGAAAACCACTGTGGCTTAATGTCAATGTGAATGTGGCAGGACAACCGTTTTTAAGACCATTGCAATGTTTTGCAGCAATATTGCTCCATACGTTGCCTTGTGTGTCGTCAGCTTTGGCCCGTATGGGGACCGAGTCCACTGTGGCTCTCTGGTCTCATGTGGGGAGCAGTGAAGGGCCCAAACCCCAGACCTGCACACTGCTGTTCGCCTCCTGGATGCAAGATATTTCTTGGTGTTTTAAGCCCCCAACGTTGTCTTCAAGGCAGCGCTGCCTGGAAGGCACTAGGGTGAGGCAGGAGTTAAGGTTAGAATTAGGTGCCTTTATGTCGACAGTGGCAGCGCCACCTGGAAGACGACGTTGGGGGCTTAAAACACCGAGCATGGAGGACTGTGTGCTCCTGATTGATGATTCCCCTCGTTAGCTGTGTGGATTGGATCACTGATTCAGATAATCAATTCCACTTTACTTTTCGTTCTCTGTCTCTCTTGCTCTCTCTCACACACACACACACACACACACACACACACACACACACATACTTTGTTTGGTGGTTTGGGATGGACTCCCACTCTTTCTTTCTCTCTCTCTCTTTCACTCACACACACACACACACACACACACCCTGTGTGTTGGTGTGAGATGGACTCCCGCTCTGCAGCTGGAGGGCTCTTAATGTAGCCTAATGGGCCTCTTTAGCTCAGCGGGACGCCCGCCCAGCAGGGGGGAGACCCGGCAGACGAGACGAAACGGGGGGGGGGCACGGGGGAGTGGAAGTGTGAGGCCAGGCCTCCCATGACCGGTCCGCTGCACCACTGCTCACCCACACCCACAGGATCATGGGATAGGTCGGGACAAGGTAGTCTTCCATTAGTCATACCATCTCTATTTTAAAGGTGAGCTCAGCGATTACGCATGACATCGGGTATGTGTATGTTTACGTTTATCTACACCAAAGAGGTAGCTCACCCCTCCCTTCAGTATTCAGTATTATTATTCAGGTTTGGTTTTCGTGACAGGCTGTCTCTGATTACACCCATTCATATATAACTACAGATGAGTGCATTCCCTATAGATATTAATAATTGATACGAGGAAATGCGTACATGCCAGTTACATTTGGTTGAGTAAGGCAGTGGTTCTCAAAGTGGGGTCCAGGGACTCCACATTTCACCCATAGAACAAGCAAATTGTGTTTATTTGCTCCCACCCACATTAACATTTAACTTGAAAAACTTCACTCAGACCATTCCTACTGCTGCTTAGCTTTGCTTATTTGTCACCTAGCTAGCTGATGAATGTGTAGAAATGTTAGAGTCAGTCCATGTTGACAAGTGATGCAAAATACTAAATTGACAAAAGACCAGGTTACACACCTGCCAGAAAACATGGGATAGTGGACCTGGCCACGACTTCAGAGAATACAAATAGCATGCTTAATTGTTATGGTTATGAGGGAGTCCTCCGTAAATGTTCTCCCCAAAAGGGGTCCTGGGAACCAAAAAAAAAGAACCCCTGGAGTAGGGTATGAATTAAACATTTCTTCTTTCAACACGGACATAGCTTGTGTGGTGGGGTCTGGATTCTGTTAGTGTGTGTGTCCGTGTGTGTGTTGTGTGTGTTTTCTGAGTCATGCCACCAGAGGCTATATCAAAGTCCTTTTAGGCAAGTCCCTCCACTTGGCGGCCATATTGCAACGCTTTTTGGGCACTCATTGGGCATCCGTTTCGGCAGAAATGCGCGTGCGCAAGGCTTCACGACACCAATCTTGCTCCAGCAGCGAGATCACAACACATGATTGGCACGTCTTCACAACACACCACATTATTGGCTCAATGTATTCACAACACAGCACATGATTGGCTCAATGTATTTACATGTCGATGTTTTGTCGCTGAAGGGGTGGGATATGTGTAGACAACTGCCATATTGGCGTTACAAACTAACCCCATGCATTTCTATGGAGGATTTTTTGAGTGCTGTGTCTCCTCATTAGAAAGTCTCTGGCTATGTTCAGGTACATTGCTGGCTGGCTAGTCTGGTCTGAGTTCCCATAATGCATTGCTCTGAGCATTGCCCACTGTAATGGTCCAAGAGCAGACAGCACAGCAGCCTGACTGCCCACTGCTCTTGTCTCGTCTCATCCATCCTCCTTTAACTCTCTCTCTCTATTTTATTATTCTATTGCTCTATCTCTCCCACTCTCTTACCTTTTATGTCTTTCCAAGTGTGACCAGTGCTGACAATGACTTCCTTCTGCAGTCCAAAATGTGGCTGGCCGGCCACACACACACACACACACACACACACACGCACACACACGCACACACACTAATGTCTAATGTAGTGTGACCTGGGTTTCACCTGCACTTATAGCTAATGTTGCCCATCCTCCCCTGAAGCGTGGCAGGCTAAAATAACCTGCAGTCCCCCGCTGTCACACACTCATGATCTCCAATTATCAATGTCTCGGCTCCACTCATACAAGAGGAAACACTCCCTCACAGAGACAGACCTCTCCTACCAGACCTGACAGTCCCAAACCCACACAACATATCAAGCACCCACACAAGACAACATGCCCAAGTGATCTCTCTCTCTCTCTCTCTCTCTCTCTCTCTCTCTCTCTCTCTCTCTTTCTCTCACACACACACACACACACACATCTGCTCTCCTACTAGGCTGAGATGAGGCAAACGAACGCTTGGGTGATTCTGTCGGTGGACTCCGGACTGCTCTGTGGAAAATGTAATGAGACCCAAAACAGACCGGCGCTAGTTCAGCTCTTCTCTCCTCTCCTCTTCCTTCTTCTCATCTCCTCTTCCTTCTCCTCTTCTCTTCTCTCCTCTCCTCTTCTCTTCTCTTCTCTTCTTCCTTCTCCTCTTCTCTTCTCTCCTCTCCTCTTCCTTCTCCTCTTCTCTTCTCTCCTCTCCTCTTCCTTCTTCTCATCTCCTCTTCCTTCTCCTCTTCTCTTCTCTCCTCTCCTCTTCCTTCTTCTCATCTCCTCTTCCTTCTCCTCTTCTCTTCTCTCCTCTTCCTTCTTCTCATCTCCTCTTCCTTCTCCTCTTCTCTTCTCTCCTCTCCTCTTCTCTTCTCTTCTTCCTTCTCCTCTTCTCTTCTCTCCTCTCCTCTTCCTTCTTCTCATCTCCTCTTCCTTCTCCTCTTCTCTTCTCTCATCTCCTCTTCCTTCTCCTCTTCTCTTCTCTCCTCTCCTCTTCTCTTCTCTTCTCCTCTTCCTTCTCCTCTTCTCTTCTCTCCTCTCCTCTTCCTTCTTCTCATCTCCTCTTCCTTCTCTTCTCTTCTCTCCTCCTCCTTCTTCTCATCTCCTCTTCCTTCTCCTCTTCTCTTCTCTTCTTCCTTCTCCTCTTCCCTCTTCTCCTCTTGCCTCCTCTCCTCTTCCCCTCTCCTCTCCTACCTACTCCTCACCTATTCTCCTCTTCTCCAATCATCCTCCTCTCCTCTCTACCTTTTCTCTCCTTTCCTCCCTTCTCCTCTCCGACTCGCCTCTCCTCTCCTCCTTTATCTCCTCTCTTCCCTCTGCTTACAGTAGGCTTCTCCATCCTGCCTCTCTCTCTCACACACACACACAAACACACACTCACTCTTCTCTCACTCTCTCTATCTTTCTCCTGGGGACTCTTAATTGCCCATCTATGCGCTGAGACCAGTCACAGAGAGGAGATTTAATGAATGTTTTTCTGTCTTATTACCCGTGGATCCAGAAGGCTAAATAATCTATCGGCCAGGGAGCTGATGCCCGTGCAGCGCTGCAGGAGCCCGACGGAGAAGGCTGAGTTCGCTCGCTCGCTCGATCCCTCACCACGTTATGCGTCCGCTTAAATCTCAGACCTCGTAAATGTGTAGATTGCAACAATGTTAGTGTTATAGCCGGGGCAAAGGCTCCTAGCTTACGCCCAGACGTTCACACTCTACAGCAAAAAAATAGCCGAGCTTGATGATTTCATTCCTTAAGCTGGAACAATGGGCCATAAAGAAAGATTTGTGCTCAGCACATGCACGACGCTCCGACACAAATTCACTGTGGGGCCCTTTGATAGTGAGGCCACTTTAATGAATAAAACAACAACCTCCTGCTGGGCGTGCTCGTAAGAGTAAGGTGTGTCTCACACACACACACACACACACACACAGGGCAGATGCTCCAAATGGCCCTGTAAATCACAGGCTGATGGAGAGAAATACTCATTTCCAACCTCTGGGTTTTTCTAAACAAAGCCCTATCTTTGATATTTATTGACGAGATTTGTCAGGGTTTCTGCTGATGTTCTCTTGACAACACTCCTGTCCTGTATCTGCTTACAAGAAGAGCAGTGTCTTGTTTTCATGTAACAGATTTTATTATTATTTTTCTAAGGCTTTGTGTGTGTGTGTGTGTGTGTGTGTGTGTGCGCGAATGTGTGTGTGTGTGTGTGTGTGTGTGTGTGTGTGTGTGTGTGTGTGTGTGTGTGTGTGTGTGTGTGTGTGTGTGTGTGTGTGCGCGTGTGTGTGCGCGCATGTGTGTGTGCGCGCGTGTAGTAACAGGTTAGTGGTGTTTCCGAATAACTTGAGCTGAAACACCAGGTGATAAGAGACAGAGAGCAGCTGTTAATTGAAGAGTTTAACTATACTGCTCATAACTAATTTAATGCCTACTTTCATAGTGTAGCTCTCACTGTGTCTCTCTCCTCGGACTGGCATTATATTCATTTCCTTTACTGCTGCCGCTAGTCTTCCTGTTCATCGTTTCTTTCTTCTTTATTTAGGTGTGTGTGGGTGTGTGTCCAGCTTGTTCTTTCACATCTGCACTAGCTTTAGTGTTTGTTCTCTGGTGGTGGTGTGGTGTGTCCATGGTCTGACCCGTGTGTTGTCCGTAGGTGTTTGTAGCCCAGAGCCTGGTTCATTATGTCCATTTAGTCCATGGTGTAATCTCTCAGCCTTTCTCATTACGCAGCTAATGGCTCCGAGGCAGCCAGAGAGCACATTCAATTGATCTGAGTGTAATTATGCTGCAGGGCGGGATGGATATTCACTTTAATCAGAGACTGTGTGTGTGTGTGTCTCTGTGTGTGCTGTATGTATTGTGTTGGTATATACGGGATATTATTTTATAATGGGACTTCACTTTCTTGGTAAGACACTGGTTGGTTTGTATGTGTGTGTGTGTGTGTGTGTGTGTGTGTGTGTATGTGTGTGTGTGTGTGTATGTGCAATCGTGAGGTTAAGAGCGAAACATTAAAAGACATTTAGTGTTGGTTGAAATGGCTGATGGCAGTGCGTGGCGTGCAGTCGTGATGTGATGTGCTTGCGTGACAGATGTTTGGGGAACCAGCAGAGTCGTGTGGCACCTTCGTGCATCAGCCTGTGCTTGCTGATGTTGATGTCATCACAGCTGGAGCCACACTTTTTAGGTGAACACCAGATGTTGATCGCCAGAGGCACGAGATGTAAAGACACACACACACACACACACATACACTTTGTCTTGTTACCACTTCGCATAGTTTTCCTTTCACGTGATTCTCATTAGTCACATTCTCACATTCCCATTCTGTCTTTCCCACAGCTCTGCCTTATGTTTGCAGAAGAGTGCGCACAGTTCCTCATTTAGGTCATTAAAGTGTAAAAAAACACAAATTATATACTTTACTTTTTAAAATTCATTCATTAGCGCTAAATATAAACGAAGAGAGTCAAACAATGCATCATAAAAAAACAAGAACTGCGTAGGTGGCTTTATAGAAAAACACAGAATGCTAATTAGTGGGACTGTGGACATAATAGGATGGAATTACATAGACATCCCCACAGTACCATTTGAATATAACTTTCCTCACATGAAATGGAGAAAACTGTTGTTTTTTTTCTTACTAACATGACAGTCTATTGTGATTCAGGCTACAGTTCTCTCTTCACGCTGGACACGTTTCATGGGCCTGCAAGCAGGCTTTTTTAGAAACCCGTCTGCCCCTGTACGTCCCAGTGCTCCAGACAGTAAACAACCAGCCTCACAGTGACAGCTCCATCAGATGGGATCTCAACTGATACAAACGCCACTACCCATGAGCATGGGGAGGGGAAAAATGGCAAAAATAAAAACTAGAATTCAAGATTTGCTGTCGAACTGGAGGAATGTGTCTGACAGAACGAGAGACAGAAACAGAGAGAGAGAGAGAGACAGAATGAGAAACAGAGAGAGAGAAAAATGAGAGCGGAGGATGGCTAGACAAACAGAGTCGCTGTGCTTGCAACAGAGAACTCTCGTCCCATCTCTTTCATGAAAGATGAAGCGCTTCCTCTAATGTGCTTGTCGTACATCAAAGTCCCCACGCGTTTATCTCAGCATCTTGGCTTCCCTTCCCCGGACATCGGCGCACTGACAGACTCAACAACATGAGCAGGCACGGAATCCTCAAGGCACAGATTCAATTTCTGCCGAAGTCTTTTTTTGCGCGTCTCTGAGAATTATGAGACGGTCGGAAGATATCAGTGCATCACAACACTACTGTCAGATCAGCGGATTCGCCGCATCTCCCGTCTAACTGCCACAGTCTTCAGATGCGTTCATAAAAAACCCAGCTGGCTAGAGGTTGTGGTCATTTCAATACCACAGATGAATGAAGACCCAGTTAGGCAATGGTGGACAAATAATGTGTATCAAGGGAGAGACAGCATGGCATCACATAAAGATCCACCAGCTGCTCTAGGTGGACAAGCAAATAATATGGGTGTAAGTATCCTTCCAG
Organism: Alosa alosa; assembly: GCF_017589495.1. Lineage (NCBI taxonomy): Eukaryota > Metazoa > Chordata > Actinopteri > Clupeiformes > Clupeidae > Alosa > Alosa alosa. The sequence continues at coordinate 16,023,909 of NC_063202.1, forward strand.
GTTGACGGGAGATGGCATTGGTCATCCCAGTTTATGTGGATTACACTGAATCAGACCCTGATTAGTGCCAAGCTGGCAATTCAGAGCAGATAACTACCGACGCAGGGGATGCACACAGAACAGCGTCAGCTAATATAGGAACAGAAAAAAAAAACAGTTGAATATGTGGAAGAACAAACAACAGAGACACGGCTTATTGAATTCCTCTATGCAACCATAATTCTAACTGGCGAAAACATAAGGACATAAACTACTCATGAATATAAAAATGTATAAGACATTCACTCTGATTTCAGTATTCTCAGAGGGAAGGTGTTCACGTGAAAAACTGGCATGTTTCCCTGCTGTGTCCTGTATGCACAATAAAAAGAGAAGATAGTCAACCTCTTAAAAAGCTCATCAACATTTTAAATTAAATGCCTACGCTATATATTCACACAAACCGGCCAGGTGCCCAATGTACACTTCAGTCTCAGAGAAAACTAGGTTTTAAGAAAGCTAATCAGCAATGCACCAAAGTACCAGAATCCCCTCATCTCCTAATGACCTGATGATAAACCAAGTGAAATATAAATTTATCTCACATACTGGACACATTGCCAAAAGATGAAAGACAAAGACCGATATCTGAAAATTTGACCTCTGCCAAAATCTCTACAGTCGCTCCTGGAAATGAAATTTCATAAATGCCTCAGATAGCAATTCTTTGTGGGCTGCAGTATGCCCTGACATTTAAAGGTCTTCCGGACAAGCTTAACCTAGAAGAGGTCTTCCATCCTCTGTACTGTAGCTCTGGTGTGCCCTATGGACAATGTCGAGCAAAAGTCAGTATTTCTGATTTCTTTGAGCTGTTTGGGTGTGGAGAGGAATCTACATCAGTAAAAAAAAATACATCTGTTCTACATTAACAGTGTCATTACTGAAATGCAATAGTCCACACTTAATGTGTATTCTGAGGAATGCGACAATGTTACTGAAGCAGCTGTGGAAATAATGTGAGGTCCTGGATGTAAAGCATGATTTACATAAATGCCAAATGCTGACAAAATTCAGAAATTCAGCGTATGACATTACGTGCAGAGGCTTTGATGAGTGTGGTTTACTAATTGTGAGGGATTAAAGAGGGTTGTGCAAATCTCCATTTCATGGAACACAGAGTTGCAGGGAAGTATCCCACTGACTATAAGCTATGGGTCATTTCCCCATCAAAGCTGACCTTTGCACACTGTATGAAGCACTGTATAAATTAAATTTCCATGGAGGGGGAGCCTTTGGCTCAGGCTGAGGTAGCGCTGGCTGGCTTGAATGCCAACCGGGAGGCTGACTGACAGGGTGCTGGATGCGCCGCTGTGCTGTGCTGTTCTTCTGCTTCACCAGTCCAGCGCTCATCAGCACTGTCTCATCTGCACCCCCCTGACCCCACCACCCCATCTCTCTTCCTCTTCCTCCTCTTCCTCCTCCTCCTCCACCTTCACCATCCCAGCACTCATCAGCTCGTATCCTCTGCAGCCTGCTCTCCACCCCCGACCGCACCATCCCCTGCCTCCTCCTTCTCCTCCTCTTCCTCCTCCTCATTTTCCTCCTGCAGGGAAGCCGCGTCTCCTCCAGGTGCAGGCAGGGGGCAGGGGGGTGGGGGGAAATCAATGGGACTTGTTCCATGTCAGATAACATTTCTTTCAGCAGCTCGGAGCATGTGCCTCAGGAGCACTTACAGGAGTGGGGACTCAGCTGAGCCTGTCATCTCACATGCACGCACACACACACACACACACACACACACACACACACACACACACACACACTCAGAGAGAGAGAGAGAGAGAAAGAGAGAGAGAAAGAGAGCTCTTTGTGTGGATCGCTTCACAGGTTCCCAGCTGCGGCTGGAAGGACAGAGAGGATTATGAGTCCTGGGCGTCAGCTGACACACAGGTAAGACACACCCAGACCTAGGACTTCACAGTGTTCCACCCACA
>NC_063202.1:16030881-16033381 GCF_017589495.1 Alosa alosa
CCAGCCAATCCATGGAGACTGTTTGTTTTTGGTTTAGAGAAAAGCTCTGTATCATGTGACTATTCTATGTAGACAGAAAGTATTCCATATACTCATGAATATGACAGGATATGACACATGAAAGCGAAAGAGGACCTGCCAATGAGTAATTGCACCACAATGACATAGTCTGCAGGAATGCTGGGAGAAGAAAACACAGACTAAACTACATGGACATACTGTATACTGTATGCTAACCTGCTGGGCAGGAAGTGTTCACTTCCTGACCTCACAGCTGTTAGTGGACCCATGAGTCAGTCCTTCAGTATAGCTGACCCCCTCCCAAATACAATACACTGCTCAATATGTGTGGAACATTTTTCCAGGTCGATTGCAGCACCACAGCCTTGTTTCAATCGTGCCCCTGTGTGAGTGAGTAAAGCGTTTTCAAACGACCTTTGCTGAGATCAGGATTTTAAAAAAGGCTCATCAACAGGGTACTGAAACAAAAGGAATTAGCGGAGTCAGCGTGAACACTCTCCCCTGCGCGGGTGCCGAGCGACGGTCGAGCGCGGCGCAGAGATGCTCATTCCATTAGCGCCACTGTTGCCCTCGGTGACAGATGGTGAAGGGATGTTGGCCAGGCAAGCAGTGCCGTTAGTAACGGAAATAAAGACATTAGCACAGTGACGCGGTGGAGATAAAAGCGCATTTAAACGTGCGTTTGGAGGACGGCCGCTCCTTGGGCACTCAACTAAGCTGCAACAGAGGCACTGGAGGTGGGGACTCGGAGAGTAAATAACCCCGTCCCTGCGGCCGCGAGAGAGGACACATCACATTAGCTGAATGGTGGCAACTTAATGCCCTTTTGCATACTGCAGCTTGTGTCTGTTAACGCAACCAAAAGCTACCATCATTCACAGTCTTTCCGTTGACCTATAACCTTGAAAGTATTTTTTCCTCCTCTGGCTAACTGGGAAAGGGAGTACATTCTCGTCTTCGACAGACTTCCTCTAGAGGGGAAGAGCCTTCATATTTGCGGCAGTGACTTCACTGATATTGGTCTCGTGTGGCGACGGAGGCAGTGACCACAGCAGGCCAATTCCACTTCTGTTTACGTCTACGGCACTCCGTGCCATTAACCAGAGCTCTGCCCTCAGCACAGGGAGAGAGAGAGGGAGAAAGAGATGAAGGGAGGGAGGGATGGAGGGAGAAGAAGCTCTATTGGAGATGACAGAGAGATGAAGCCAGAGGCCACTGGTGTACTGACACACAAAGAGAGAGAGAGAGCCTTCCCTCCCGCCATGCTTCACAGAGGAGCCAAGCTTTCATTTTGTCTGGTGGGATTGCCCTCTCGGGTTAATTTTGGCTGCTTTGTACACACACACACACACACACACACCTGCCTTACCACCTAAAACACACACACACACACACAGACACAGTGCACACCTGCACGTGCACAAAGGCTCCCTGGAAGACAGCCTTGTTCATTGGCAGCAACTTTGTTAAAAGGATTTTTCCTCAGTTCAGGTCAGATACTGCAAACCACAACAGGAGGGGAGAGAGAAGAAAGGGAGAAGGAGAGAGAGGAAGAGAGGAGAATGGAGAGGGGAGAAGGGATCAGGAGGAGGAGGGAGGGAGGAGGAGGGGAGGGAGAAGGGAGAGGGAGGAGAGAAGGAGAGGGAAGAAGCCAGGAGGAGAGAGAGGGAGAAAGAGATGAAGGGAGGGAGGGATGGAGGGAGAAGAAGCTCTATTGGAGATGACAGAGAGATGAAGCCAGAGGCCACTGGTGTACTGACACACAAAGAGAGAGAGAGAGAGAGCCTTCCTCCCGCCATGCTTCACAGAGGAGCCAGCGCTTTCATTTGTCTGGTAAAAGTTGCCTCTCAGGGTTAATTTTGACTGCTTTGTATACACACACACACACACACACACACACACACACACACACACACACACACACAAAAACACGCACACACACACACACACACAGAGATACACATTAACACACACGTGCACACAAAGGCAAACACAGACACAGCTGTTGTTCATTAGGCAATAACTTTGTTAAAGGGTATTATTTTTCCTCAATTCAGATGCCAAACGCCCCTCCTTACACAAACACACAGCAGGGAGAGGAGAGGCAAAGGGAGAGAGAGAGAAGAAGAGAGGGAGAATAGAGGAGAAGAGAGGGAGAGAGAGAAGGTGAATCAGGAGAGGAGAGGGAGAGGAGAGGAGAGGAGGGAGCGAGTCAGGAGAGGAGAGGGAGAAGAGCGAGAGGGAGAGAGAGAAGGAGAGGAGAGGGCGAGTCAGGAGAGGAGAGGAGAGGGCGAGTCAGAAGAGGAGAGGAGAGGGCGAGTCAGAAGAGGAGAGGAGAGGGCGAGTCAGGAGAGGAGAGGAGAGGGCGAGTCAGGAGAGGAGAGGGAGAAGGAAAGGTGAAGAGAGTGGCTAGGAGAGGAGATTAACTGCGAGGAGAGGAGGGGGAAAGGGAGAGGAGAGGAGGGGAGGGGAGAAGGCA
>NC_063202.1:16038381-16048381 GCF_017589495.1 Alosa alosa
GGAGTTCCTGGAAGCTTGTTGTTGTCATTGATGTCGGACTGACATACTGTAATGGATGACAAAACAATCTGTGAAGCAACTAAGCACATTTAGCCACTAGGATGGCACACACATATACATAAAGCACACACCACACACACACACACAGACTGCTCTCATTTCCTGTGCTGAGAGCAAAACGGATTGATTATTGGATAGGGCACTTAGCCATGTGGAGGAAATGGACGTGAGATATGTAGAACAAGCCTGAGATTCATACACTTCACCTTTCTCATGCCACAGGCTATAGTGAAAGTGTGTGTGTGTGTGGTATTTTTTAGCATGTGTCTTTTCTTAGTGAAAGGCAATGTTTGTGTGTTTATGTGGCAGTGCATGTGTATTGTAAGGCAATATGCGTATGTATTGGAGTCCATCCTATGTGTGGGCATGCAGCAGTACCTGTCAGTCTCTGAGAAGGAACCAGCCGACAGCATATTTGGCCCTAAGTCAGCCAAAGGGGGAGAGAGAGAGAGAGAGAGAGAGAGAGAGAGAGAGAGAGAGAGAGAGAGAGAGAGAGAGAAAGCCCCCTCAGTCTCACGCTGCTGTGTGGGCATGCTTGCGCTGCGTGACCAGAGCTGTGCTCCAGCCTTGGACTGGCCTGTTGTTTTGGTCTGTTTACTATGCTTTGAAATGTGTCTTTCAGCAGAGCAATTATGAAAGGCCGTCACGCCGGCCAGCCATGCTATGCGGTGGCGTTGTGTTGTGTGTGAGAAACAGTGGGCACACTCGTCCTCGCCTCTTCGGCCCCCACATTTACATGCATAAGCGAGCAGGCGGTGTGTTTACGTGTTTATCTTCTCCATTTATGATTCCGTAACACCTCCATCACGCTCCAGTGCTCTGTCTGTTGTTGATTTCAGGAGGCACTGCTCATAAACACACACACACACACACACACACACACACACACACACACACACAAGGGCATGTGCCCAAAACGGCAATCAGGCTAAAAATTTGTTTGGGCTGTGAGCTAATCAGTGAAACAAAGGACCTACTTTGGATTTTGTCCTTCAAAGCCAAACCAACAAGACTACCCACTGGACAGAGCCATTTTCCTGACTGTCACCATTCTCTGTGCAAAAAATAGCCATCCTGACAGGCCCTCCCTTAACAGCTCTCGCACTCCATTCCTTGAGAACGTTTAAAAGGATTTAGACAAGCCTGTTGCCTGGCCCTTGTGCCTGTTAATGAAATATTATTGTGAGCCGCAGGAGAGGAAAGGAGAGCGGAGGAGAGGGGAGGAGAGGAGAGCGGAGGAGAGCAGAGGAGAGGGGAGGAGAGGAGTGGGAGGAGGAGAGGGGAAGAGAGGAGAGCGGAGAAGAGCAGAGGAGAGTGGAGGAGAGGAGAGGGGAGGAGAAGGGAGGAGAGGAGAGTGGAGGAGAGGAGAAGAGGAGTGGGGAGGAGAGGAGAGCAGAGAAGAGCAGAGGAGAGTGGAGGAGAGGAGTGGGGAGGAGAGGAGAGGAGAGGAGAAGAGGAGTGGGGAGGAGAGGAGAGGGCTGTGCACTGAGTAGGTGGGTGGCACAGGAGGGGACGGGGGGAGGTCCTGGAGAGGGATGAGCGCTAGAGAGAGAGAGCGCGCTGTGTTGCACAGACCCCCAGGGGAACAGTTCTTCTCAGGCACACGGACTGATTAACGGCAATCTGGCGCCCAGGATCAGAAGAGAGAGAGAGAGAGAAAGGGGAACGAGAGGGAGTGAGAGAAGGAGAGGTGGGGAAGGATATCAGCGAGGAGGAGGAGGAGAGAGAGGTGGAGGAAATTCTTAAAGGGAAAAAAATATATAGGGAAAATACTATGTGAGCTAAAACATATGTTTCCTCCAACACCTTGCCTTTTTAAGCTCAAAGAGAAAAACATTGTCATTCCAAAGTCATTCCAGAGACCTTGCCAAACAAAGCATTTGGAATTAATACATCATTGTTTTGATCTTGATGCCATTTATATCAACAATTGTCATAATATAATGTAAGCATTTAAAAGTGGGGGCAGGGGTGCCAAAGTATATCTTGGCATGCGTGCAAACTCTGGCCCCATTTAGAGTGAGAGAGAGACAGAGAGGGAGGTAGGGAGATAGAGAGAGAGAGAGAAAGAGAGAGAGATCCAGTGTGTCACACTCGGATGAAATTACCCTGCTGTTGTTGCAGACCTTAAGCTGAATGGGTGCTTTTGTTCACTATGGGAGATTAAATAAAGAATTTGTATGCGAAAATTGCCTCCCTAATGGAATGGAGGGTTTTAATGAGGTCACAAATTGCTTGCCGTTTTGGTTTATGGCCGTTATTATTTCAATTTTCTTCTGTGCGTTCTTTTGGGGGTATTGTTCTCAATGGGACTGAGAAAAGAAAACACAAGCCACAGTAGAATGATCCGTTTGTGAAATAGACAGGCTGTGGAGGAGGTAAAATTTAGTGAATTTAGAGAATCAGACTTAAATGTGAGATAGTAACTATGAATTAGTTACACAACAACATTGTGCATGACATTAACTCTGGGGAGTTCATGCTGTTTTATAAAAACATGATGGGAATGATAATGTTTCTATGGAAACCATCCCACATTTGATTCATAATTATGTTATGATTACGGCGAGGGTGTGACATTATAACACCAGCCAATCCTCAGTCCTTTTCACACACAATGTTTTCACACTTTGCTGTGGTGAAAAAAAAATGTATAGTTTGTCTTTTAATCTCAGAGCCAGTGGTAAAAACCAGCATGGTAAGATTAAAATAAAAAATCAACCAAAGAACAGCCCTGGTTTGTAAGCAGCTAGATAGCTCAATTAATTTCAGAATTATTAGATGACTACTTAGATTTCAGCAAACATATGTTGTTGGCTGATGCAGTGTAATGTCACAACACAACCCAGATAAGGTGTCAGGGTACTGAACGGATAGCTAAGTAAAGGCATCTACAGATAGGGCTATTACGTGGCAAGGGGAACCTACTGCCCTAAGGTGAGACCTGAGGGGAAGTGCAAATTGCCCTGGAGTATCAAACACCTGGTTTTGAGTCCATTTTGGACCCAGAAGACATCTACCACAGGAACATTCTGGAAGGCGGTGACAAACATTTCATGGCAATCATCTGTATTGTCTCTGAGGCTCTATGCCCCACTTGACTGTGACATCTAGAAATGAACTTTAGAGGACCTGTGAGGACTTGATGGTGTAAGACATTGGAAATAATGATGCGGAACTCCTAGAATGATCATGAAGAAAGAGGGTTTAGATGGTGCTTTAGTGACATCATTGTCTAAACTGCCCGTATCTGTGATGTCTGAGCTCTTGCTTTTAGAATGCATCAGCACTGAGAACAACAGAAACACTTAAATGCGTTCATTGTCTCGCGTGAATGCACAAAATATTTACATTGAATACATAGGGTCAAGATGAAAAAAGAGTGGAGTCTCTCTCCATAAACATGTTTACTGTATATAGTTTGTCTTCCTGAATGAGACAATTGTGTTCAAATGAACATTACATCACGCAGTGCAACCGTCTTCGCCACAGTGATTTGCGCTGGTGAAGGAAGTTGACATTGAGCAGGGGCACGAAAGACGACGCAGCAGCGTGTGAAATGCAGAGAAGGCGGCCATATTTCCCCCCGCTGCTCGGCCAGCGCTCTCAAACGCTGCCATATGGCCCACATTACAGCCGCTTATGAAAAGACGCTCTCTGGACGCTCTCGCTCAGCTGCTGCTGCTGTGCCTCCAAAGTGTTTGTCCTTTGCACTCAATTAAGAGAGAGAGAGAGAGAGAGAGAGAGAGAGAGAGAGAGAGAGAAAAAAATATGTGGGGAGCTACTTACTAAAACCCTAGGGGAAGGGAAGCGTGGGGAAGTTATGCTGTTGATGTATACAGTATGCATATGACTTGGAATGAGTTGTTGACAGAGAATAACACTCCATACAGGCTTTGGAATGTTTAGCCTTAGAGTAAAATCACATCATGTACTGCATTATAGTCATATACCACAACCATCATAACTAATTATCTATACAGTGTGTTTTAGTATGTAGTTTATACAGTATATATGCACTGTGTGTGTGTGTGTGTGTGTGTGTGTGTGTGTGTGTGTATGTCTCCTCCCATCTTCCTCATGCCAGTCTATCATGAGCCCCTATCAGTATGGCAGCCCCACTCTCCCTGTTGACAAATTCCTTCCTCCACACCCCTTTCCTCCTCCCTCCTCCGGCCCTCCCCACTTAACCCCCTTCGCCCTCATTCCCACCCCTCTCATGCACTCGTCCCCATATACTGTGTCACTTTTAATCAGCTGGAGTGAGTTCCACTCTTTCACTGGCTTTCTGAGGCTGGTAAAACACACACCACTGGGCAGCAACGAGACTTCTAAAGCTGTTGCAGACAAGCAGATGCCTGATGATTTACATACATTATAGTGCATAGATGCCACCAGAGGCTATTCGAGTATATCATATAGCCACTGTAGCCAAGTACACACATAGGCAGTGGGCAGAGAAATGTGTGAGGGAAAAAAAACCCAGACATAAGCATCATCATTAAAAAATTAGCGCCAACTCAAAAAGATGCTACCAAAATGAAGCAAAACAAACTCCTGATACAGAATGGCTTGCCCGTAGTCCTGCCATCTGATGTGATTTAGAATTTGGCCTGTGTATGTGCACTGGGTGGACAGAGATGACAGCCTGGTGTGCCGTGCTCCAGCTGGGCAGAAGCTCAGTGTCATAACGGTGTATGTGCCGCCAGCGCTGTGCAGAGAGCTGTGAAATGAGCCTGGTTGTACCATTTGCGTCTGGGCGCGGCGATGTGCAAGATGAATACGCCGCTCGTGCCGCGTTGTGCGCTGAAGACTGGGATACGGCTCAATCAGCAGCTCTTGGGCACACGGGCTCGCCAAGGTGCTAGCTAGGGAGGAGGAGGAGGAGGAGGAGAGGGGTGCAGGGGAGAAAAGGAGATGAACATTTCATGGTGTCACCACATACACAGCCATGACTTGGATGCTCATCCATCACTACAAACCGACAACATATCTTCTTGGAGCATGCAAGAATTTCTATAGAATTCTTTGTCACAAACAAATCAAACACACACACACACAAAAAAATAAATAAATAAATAAATAATATATATATATATATATATATATATATAAATAATTCATCAACCATCATTTTTGTCAATGTCATTAAAGAATGAAGAATGATGATTACATTTGTCAGTTTCAAATTATTTCAATGAAAAAGTATGGGTTTTTAATTTCTTTCATGGAATGGAATCAACAATTTCAGCCATGACTGTATAAAATCCTGAAGTGATATAAAAGTCTCTCAACAAAACAGGGGTCTTCAACAGATACAAGCTACCAGTAAGGGTTAGGTACAGGTACAAGCTACCAGTAGTCTCCCACCTGTTTCTGAGTAGCTCTCCAAGAGGTTTAAGGAAAATCTGATCTAAACATATCTAAACCTAAAGATCTAAATATGATAGCACAGTCACGTAGTAAGCCTGTTAAAATTCCTATCAAATCAAATTCAGTCTACAAACAGAGAAGCTAAGAAGTTCAAAAGGGGCCTCAAAATGTAAAGCTTATTCGGCTGGTTTGGGTGGAGATCAGCTATGTGAATACATGCTACCACTAATAGCCTATAAAACATTGGTATAGCTCTCAGCCATGTTAATTTTGTCAAAGTAGCTCTCAGATAAGCTGCCCTAAAAGCTTTTAAAGAATCATTGGGAGCTGCATTTGTATCTACACACACTTTTAGATCTGACCCTGTCTCATCCTCCACAGTTCATGCCAACTGCATACAAAAACTTTCATTCTTGTCATAAAAAAGGGAGACATGGTCATATTGTCTGACATTTTAAGTTTATAAGCTGTAGCGCAGGCGACCTGACCTGACGTGAGAGGTGTGACAAGACATAGTCTGCTGTAGTTGCCCTTAATCTGTCAAATGTACCATCTACTTCCTTTACTCTCATCTCAGCAACAGAAGCCACAGAAGCAGAGAGAAAAGCTGAGCCATGGAGTAATACTTTAATTGTAGCAAATACTGCTGTTATTGCACCTTGGAGGCCATTCTTCTTGCTTAAACATCCCATCACTAACCGGAGAGAGGGAAATATACCAGACACCCCACTGGGTCCCACTAGGTCCCCACTCCATTTTACTCTCCCTTAGGCAGGGTTGTGGTTGTTGAAATAAACCCCGTGACTGGAGCTCAGCTGTCTGGATCTCCGGACAACGCCGTTTGGACATTTCCTCCTCGCGCCATCCTCACCTGGTTCAGGGCGAGATTGATCACCCTTCAGTGTGATTTATGAGGAGGGGGATGTTTGCCTCATAAGCCTAGTGAAAAACTCTCCACCTCAGCCATGGCAAACTCCATCCAATGATCCATCACTTCCGATGTGTGTTGAACAGGCCTCCTGAGTCTGTGACCTCAAATTCCGCCTGTGAAAGGAGGCTTGGATGACACACCTAATCTAGGCCTACTTAAAGGTGAAGTCAGCAGTTGCGCAGGAAGTCGTGTTTATGTATGTTTATGTTTTATTTAAATTTCTTAGCTTTTGTCCAAAATAACATACAGTATTTTTTAACTAAGGACCAAACAAAACACAGAGGTAGCTCACCCCTCCCATCAGTATTCCCAGATGGTTTCGTTTTTGTTTAGGGGGAGAGGCTGTCCCCACTTTGTTTTCCTATAGGCAGACCGGGTTTTTACAGTGTCATGGAATGGGCAGCTAGCATATCGTGAGGAGATGACTGTTGAATATAACAAAAATGTTATGTGTTTGAAATCGCGTATAGTTGCTGACTGCTGAATGTAACAAAAATGTTATGGGTTTGAAATCGCGTACAGTCACTGACTGCCCTTTAGTGGTTATTTCATGATCATCAGTGTATTCAGCATATCACCATAAGTAGCCTCTGCTGATGCACGTGCTGCAGATTTAGCAAAACCTTATTTAATATTAGCCTATCCCAAAGTAGGTTTGATAGTCATAAAAGACAATTAAAGCAATTTTGTCATAACTGTGTGTAGCCTACGATTTAATTTGGTCAGTAGGCTAGGCTACGGACGTGAACTTTTTATTTACAGTAGGCCTATTCATTTTTAAGAGGTAGAGTGATGGAGCTCATGTCTTGCAATTGCTCAGGTCATACACATGAAGAAATAGCCTACACTGAATAGTTGTGATTGTTGATCCAAAATGTCTCTGGTAGCTGAAGTGCGCCTGTAACAGGGCATTATAGTAATTATAATAAGTTTATCTGAGTGTCAAAAATGGCCTTGCCTCGGTCATTGCTGGTTCAGTCGACAATTGAGAACTTCTCAGTTAAGTGGACAGAGATGCGCCCAAAGCCTACCAGAGGCATAAAGTTCCGTTTGACTGGCAGACATAGCAGCACCGCTGCACCTATGGACATGGGCTAACGGTATTTTATATTCAACCTTTCCATCCTATTTCTCGCTGGGGACCATACAAAGCAGGAGGTCGCTGGCCGGACTTCCAAAATACAGTGCTACCACAAACCATCGAATAGAGTAGGCCTACAAATAGCCTAGTCATCGCAATGTCGCATCGCATCGCAAATGCCCAATATCTTTCCTTATTTAGCTGTCTCAACGTTTAAAGAGTAGGCCATATGTACCAAATTTGACATTTTAATCCATTTGAATGCATTGTAGGTTACGGAATCATTTTAAATGTATTTTAGGCATAGGCCTAGGCTACCATTGGTTGATAGGCTATATTTTGTGCATATAGGCTACAAGTAATTAATTCAATTGTAAATTTAAGTTGATTATTTAGTTCCCCCTGAAAGGAATAATTAAATTAAAGATATTAATACTAATCAAATCATATGTTACGCTGTTGGAAGTTTGACCAATTCTAGGTCCATACTTGTTGATGTTTTACGGTAAAGGGAGGTCTATGGAAACGTGTCTGGTTGAATTGAAGCCTGTTCTTCTGTGGAGATCGCTGTGTACACAACTCGAGACCATCAGTCCGAACTTCGCAGCTTGCTGTCAGATCAGTCTCTGACACCGCTCGTCTCCTTGCTTTTTATGCAACAGAAAACTATATCAGGAATTAAAATCAGGGATAGAACTCAGTGCGCGATCCAGTCATTTTGTGGGATTATTTTCAAGGCTCTCGCATCTTGTGTGCGTCTCAAATATTTTGTAGCCGTGACTTGAGTCCAACAACCCGCCTGCCTGAAGGTCACTACAGAACCTGGTTCGCAGAAGATATTTGCCGTTTTTGTAGTGATTCGTCGTCTTCACCTGCCCGTTGCGCTCGAGGGAGACAGTCATCATCTTCAGGTAGGCGAATTTAACAGCGAACAGAAGGTAGAGAGAATCTGTCTGCGATTTCTGCAAACAGTCGCTCGCTGGAAATAGATATGGTCTTTTACATTAGACAAGTTGAAAGACATATTTAAACTACACTATAGCATAGCCTACATGCTGTTGGGATACTAGCTATATTTTATGATGACATTATTGTTCTAAAGCCTAATTTTGCATAAAAGCATTTCTGATGACAAAGGCCAGCGACGGAGCCTGCAACTTATTCAAGTGAGAAGTGACAGAACTTAAGCAAATTATGTGCGCTCAAATGGTCAATTATCAATGCAGTTGAGCCTCATGCTATACGGCTACTTTGTGGGGCTGCATGCCAAGGATCCATGAAAACTTTTGTTTCAGGTTATTGTGGTATGTAGTGTTTTAATATGGTTTCTGTTTATTCCTTTTAGACTTTTGACTTGTCGCCAAATTGCGTCCTCCTATGAAAGTGTTGGGAAACATCTCAAATATGACAGATGATATGATTATGTTAAGGACGCAAACGCTGTTTGCTTGAGGTGTGTTGGTTGGTGTATTTCCACAGCGTTTTCAGCAATATGCAGCAATGAATGGCTATGTTTGCGTAGGCTAATCGTAATCATATTCCTTGAAGGTAGCCTACACACGAGCCTAGGCTATGTAGGGTATCTAATCTGACGGCCAAATTGCTCTTGCGCTGGCAGCAACTGGTGCGCGTGCCTGTTGGAGCACGATAGACATATTTTCATCATTTTAATTACGCTATAAGATTTTGGTAGACGAAGTTGGATTGGAGTTTAGTGTTGATGTAGGCCGATTTAATTTTTATATAGTTAACCTGTTATTAGTCTAGGCTACTATTACGGAAAGATAAGTCATTTTTTCTGTTAATAATCTGAAATATGAAACGAAACGTACCCTCTGACGATTCAGCGTCATCACAAGCTTAGTTTATTTGCTATTAAATGCATGAACTGGGCCTGTGCAGCGATAAATGAAGCCTATATATGCTCAAAGAGTTCACAATGTAGGCAGTTGTTTAATTAAGCGATCCAATCGTCAGGTAATCCACTCTCTATACCTTAACAAAGGAAGCGTTGAAGTGGCCGCTGTCAAATCGATGTTAAAGGGGCCCATCAATTTAAACGAGGCAAAGTAGCACTATTCTGTATAGAAAGCTATTCCTATACCTTACCACATCTGAGACAAGGTATTGTGTTCCACGCTGGACAATTAATTAAAATGAAATAGTGGCTTTGTGTTTTTAACTCGCAGATAAACGACTTCGTTTCACCCCGGATAATGGAACGCCGCATGGTCTTATCTCTAACATAAACAGGTCTTCTATCTAACACGTAATAAATTAATTTGATAACTCAACTGCTGAAAAAATTGATAAAGTGCGGTCCAGTTGGCTTATTATGCATTATCATGGGTAAAACTTTTACACTCACCAGGATTATTGTCATGGGTGGACGTCTGTTAACCTCCCACCTACTTCAATTAAATCAACCCTTGTGTTGAGCTCCTATTCAAATCTGAAAGATGGTAGGTGGACACTTGTTCCAACTGCTGAATGAGATAATTAGTGGAAGTGACAGTAACATAGCCTCCTCTGCCTTTCCAGTTGTCTTTGGTGGC
>NC_063202.1:16055881-16065881 GCF_017589495.1 Alosa alosa
CACCTCAGGGGCAGAGTAACGTCAACAGGTCTGCTCAGGGGATGGAAGACGACATGGAGTTTAAACGGAGATCTGATAGCTGGCGCTGTTGATAACTCCGGTAAGGAGGAGGAGACTGATGAAGCAGTGTTGACTTAAACCCGCCTGCTCATCCAGGGTTTTAAAATAAATCGTGTGGAATGGACGAGGTTTGCTCCAATGGTCTCTTTTTTTAACCTTGTCGTGAACGGCTCATTAAATGGTATGTGTAAGATCATTAATGTTGACCCAGGATTATCAGAAAGACCCTGCTAAGCCTCTTGAGATCCCTGGTAACTGGAGAACTGCTTTCCTAGCCGAGCCCTTTCTATGTGGCCCCTTGGTGACCCATGCTGCAGCCTGTGGCTATGTGCTTCTGCCCGTCTCTCACTCTTCCTGCCTGTCGCCTTCTGTCTGTCCATCTCTTTTCCTCTATCCCTCTCTCCTCCCGGCCCACTCCTCACTTTCACTCTCTCATCTTGTCACAATCACTCATCCCCTCTCTCTCGCTCTCTCTCGCTCTCTGTCATCTCTGTGTCTATTGATTGGGAGTGTGTGTGTGTGTGTGTGTGTGTGTGTGTGTGTGTGTGTGTCGTTTGTGTGTGGGGGGGCCTGCCTGTAAGGGGATCGGTGGGAATGCCAGTCAATGTAGCTGTCTGTCTGTGCGCCACCAGAGAGAGATGCTTCAAAGCTGATAGCAGGGGAGCTGTGACATAACGAGTCTCCTGACATCACCCCGTGCTCCCCTGTGCCGAATCACTGTCTGCCATTTTTAGACAGTCTCTGTCTCTTCAGATCGCGTCAGTCATGTTGTGCTTTCAAGATTAGATTGTCTGTTTGTAAGAATGTGTGTGTCCCTGATTGTATGCGTCTGTGTATGTGTGTGTGTATTCTTTGTATGTGTACTTTGTGTGTGTGTGTGTGCGTGTGTTTTTCTTCTGTGTGTGTGTGTGTGTGTGTTTGTGTTGTGTGTCATCATGCATTTACACCTCTATGAAGCCCATCCTCCTGATTGGTTAACGGCTGAATGTGTCTGCCCCCCCTTCCCCACCCCACCCCACTGTCAGGTCCAGGTGCTGGCGGAGCCACTACGCTGTAATTGAGAGAAAATTCCACTGCTGTTTGCTCGTCAACCAGCTGGTATCAAAGTGGCTGTTTGTGTGTGGGTATGTAGGTGTTTGTGTGTTTGTGAAGGTTTGTGTGTGTGTGTGTGTTTGCAAGCAGAGACTTTCTAATGTGGAGACACAGCACTCAAAAAATACTCCATAGAAATGCATGGGGCTAGTTTGTCACGCCAATATGGCCGTTGTCTACGCATATTCCACCCCTTCCTCGGCAAAACGTCGACATGTGAATACATTGAGCCAATCATGTGGTGTGATGTGAATAGATTGAGCCAATCATATGGTGTGTTGTGAAGACATCGTGGCAATCATGTGTCGTGATCTTGCCGCTGGAGCAAGATTGGTGTCGTGAAGCCTTGCGCATGTGCATTTCTGCCGAAATGGATGCCCGACAAGTGCCCAAAAAGCGTTGTCAAATGGCCGCCGAGTGGAGGAACTTGCCTAAAAGGACTTTGGTGCAAGCGTGTGTGCATGCGTGTGTGTGTGTTTATGTAGGTTTGTGTGTGTGCCATTTGTGTGTGTGTGTGTATGTGTGTGTGTGAAAGCCTCCTGTCTCTCTTGCACAGGCATTTGTTTCCCATGGAGCTGACCATTGTGTGTGAGGGTATTTTTCCATGCAGGCTGCCCGACAGCCGGCCTGCATGCCGAGTGCCATGTGGGTCCTCTCTGGCGCCAGTGTGGCTGACCTCACAGGCCCTGATGAACTCAGACCATACTGCCTTCTCATTTCTCTATGGCTGTGCTGAGCTAGCCCATGCTAATGCTAGCCAGGGCTCTCAGTGCTGTATTGGCTGAGCAGGTCTGGGCTGGTCCATGCTAACACATATTCTGTACGCCCTGGCTTGACCATGCTAACGCTAGCTCTCTATGCCATACGGCTGGGTTGTTCCTGTCCATGCTAACACTAAAACCTGCCGGGGTTTCTCTATCCTATGTGGCTGGACTGCCCTACGCTAACGCTAATACTAGCCTCCTTCTACTGTATAGTGCTGGGTTGTCCTGGATCACGCTAACACAAGCCAGGGCTCTCTTGGCTGTATGGCTGGGCCGGGCGATGCTAACACTAGCCAGGGCTCTATGCTCTACAGCTGGACTGAGCTGGGCGACACTAAGCTAATGCTAGCCTGGGCTCTCTATGTTCTATGGCTTGGCCAGGCTAGGCCACATTACCATTAGCCAGGGCTCTCTCTGTTGTTCGACTGGACTGGGCCTTGTTAATGCTAATGCTAGCATTGGGCTTCCTGAGCTCTCTGGGCTGCCTGTATGTCTGTGAAATATCTCTCTAAGTATGCTCCTTATCCCTCTATTTTCCTCTATCCTCCTCTCTACCTGACCGTCTTTCTCTGTGCGTCAACTCTTCACAAGCCTGCATCTGTCTGTCTCTCATTCTCGCTCCCTCACTCTGCCATTCCCCAGCTCAGAGCCTGTATTTAGTGGAGGAGGGGATGCACAAGATAGATGAGCTGCAGGTTGATCAAGGCTGGGAGAGTGAGAAAAAAGAAAGAGAGAGAGAGAGAGAGAGAGAGGGAGAGAAAATCCCCCCCAGTGTAGATAGATGGCCTCCAGACGGACTTCCTTGTCTCCACGGGAGCCAGACAGAGATGACGGCCAATTGTTTTCCCTCCCACTACCAAACGCCTCTTTTGTGTGACAACAATGTGCGGGATTTGGATCTGTGTGAAATATGCATTGTCTCTATCCCTCTCCCTCTCTCGCTCACACACACACACACACACACACACACACACACACACACACACACACTCTCCCTCTCTCCTTCTGTCTGTCCGTCCCTCTTTCTCTCTTTTTTTCCTCTTTCATTCTGTTCCTCTCTGTCGCCCCTCTCTTTTTTCCGGCTCTGGCAGCCTAACAGAGAGTCTGGAGTCATGCGATCTCCCTGCTCTCACTCTCTCGCTCACTTTTGGGCGCTACAAAAACAGCAATGGCTACCTGACTCATCTCCTTCCCCTAGCACTGAGGCTTGTTGCTAAGTGTGTTGGTGTCTGAAAGGGAGAAATGCTCAGATCTGTCTCGCAGGTAGAACAACAGCTATCACAGAGATGCTACCACACACACACACACACACACACACAGTTGGACGCTCAGGGTTTTGATGTGTTAGGACGTTTAGACAGCCTTCCATCAGATTAATGACCCCACAAGGTGTATGTATCACTGGCACAAAGAACTGGTTTTCCTCAAGCGAGTCTTTTAGGTGAGAGGGATCCGTTAACTAGAGATGATAAAGAGACCTGAATTCCTCTCAGACAATCAGTGCATGAATGGTCCTCACCGATAATGGATGCACTGTTTCAGTCAAAAGAATAGGGGCCCGAAAAGATAAGGTAGAAATAGGGATGGTTCTGTGTTCACAAGTTCAGTGTAAATTATGCAATATTTGTGGTGAAGTGTGTGTGCGTGTGCGCGTGTGTGTGTTGGAACACCGGGCCCTCAGGTGGTTTGTGTCTCTCTGCTGCGCTAATTAGGAAATAACCTGCTATAGAAATCATCCTGCTCTCATTTCAACGCAGAAGTATTTTCTCACCTGGGTAACATCTGTGCTCTTACCGGGCTCCTTATGGCAGGTTAATTCTGGCTGTGGCATTTGTGGTGATGTGTCTCTGTGTGTGTGTGTGTGTGTGTATATATATGTGTGCGCATGCGCGCGCGTGTGTGTGTGTGAGTCTGTGTGCGTGTGATGTCTGAGAGCTGCAGAACAGGCTGGTGCTGAATGTGTTGAGGCATGTGTTCTCTGATTAAGATCTACTGTTCAGATCATAATCTGCCCTCATTACATTTCCTGTGCTCTTCTCTCTCACGCTTACACACACACTCAAACACACGCACAACCCACACACACACACACACACACACACACACACACACTTAGACAAACAGGCACAAAAACAAAATATTGTATATTTTTACATTTTTGTATGTGTGTGGGTGTATGTGCGTGTGTGTCTTTGTACCTGTATTTGAGTTTGTGCAGGTGAGTGTGTGTGTGCACGTGAGCACACAAAAGCACCTCAGTCTGTGCGTGTACCCTTCTCTTTAACCATACAGGCCCATTGTTAGGGATTGCTCATGACATTTTATCTGAAGCCAGACAGTGCGAAAACATGGGCAGTCCCTCCGTCTAGACATCAGACCCGAACCCATCACTCTGCTATTTTCCAGCTCCGCCATCCAGCTTGCAGTCTGGCCCCAGTGTTTGTGCAGATCAAGCCTGCGAGGAACAGCCCGCATTCAGAAAGCCTGCTGAAGGCACTGGGCATGTACTTTATGATGGAGAGACTCAAGGCACAAAGATGCCTCTTGCTCGCGCACTCTCCAAATTTAAGGGCCTCCGTAGATGGTTTGTAAAGATACTGTTGGATGGGCTTGGTCCCTCTTGGCATGCACATGTGATGAATCACCCTATGGAAGTGGGGGTTTATTGGGGTCCTGAACTCTGGATAAGTGTTGGGCAGCACTGACTCTTTGTATATGTCATCTCAGGACCGGTTGCTCTGTAAACTGATGATGTCAGTTGTGTGTGTGTGTGTGTGTGTGTGTGTGTGTGTGTGTGTGTGTGTGTGTGTGTGTGTGAGAGAGAGAGAGAGATGCTTGTGCCATGCTGATGCTGCAGCTGTAGGCTTAGGCAGTCTTTTGTGTGACCTTCAGAGGACGGAAGTGTGTGTTTATTCCAGAGCTAATAAAAGAGGAGACTAATGAAACATGGAGACAACTTATACATGGGTGAGATCACACGGGTGGACATTTAACCAAATGCAAGCTCACCATCTTAATCTCTCCTCCCTCCCTCTCCCCCTCTCTCTCTCTCTCCCACAATCCTCTTTTCTTTTGTCTTTCTGTCTCTCTCTCACTGTCTCTTTCCCTCCTTCACCTCTCCTGCATAAGCTCTTCGTCTTTGATGTTTATTCACGGGAGTGTTGTTATGGAGATCTTGGGAGTTGGGACCTGCCTACAATTTTGCTTGAATTCCTCCGTGTGCAACGGCAATTACGGAGTGAAGACGTGCACATTTAATGACTTAAGAGTCCTCCAGAAGCCTTCTTTTCTCTTAGGAAGAAAAGAACCCTCAAATTTAGGCTGTATTAGGTAAAAAAAAAACTAATAACCATCTGTAACAGGATCCATTCCTGCCTTAAGGGGTGAATAAAAAATAAATAAGAGATGGATGTTTCTCTTTCCATGCTGTGCTGAGGCTCTCCTCCGGCATGAGAAGGCGTAAGGGGAAGACTCAGGGCAGCGACAGAGGGGTGGGAGAGAGAGAGGGTGGAGGCCTGTTCCTCCACAGGGGAAGGGAGGGGGGAGGGCTGGAGTTCAGGGAGTGAGCGTGACACACTCTCAGACGGCTCTGCCAGTGGCCAGAGGGAGGGAGAGGGAGGAAGAGAGAGAGAGGGAGAGAGAGAAGGGAGAGGGAGGGAGAGAGATGGGGAGAGAAGCAGCCAGGGGAGGCAAATGGACCCAGGGGGCTGGTGGAGCTCTGTTCTGTGTTAGACAGAAGACAGCTCTGTAGAAAAGTCAGCGTGTGTGTGTGTGTGTGTGTGTGTGTTTCTATGTTTGTGTGTTTTTGTATCTGTTAGTGTCTGTGATTTTATGTTTGTGGTGTGTGTTTGTGTATGTGTTTGAAATTCTTAATTCTGGCTCGGAATAGAGGCAGACAGGCACACACACCCACCCACCCACACACCCACACACATACATACATAGACACACACACACACAAACACACACAACACAGTAAAGGCGCCAGTCTCCCTCAGGTTGGTGGGCTGAGCTGTTTTCTGTTCCTCCTGTTGGCAGATGGTATTAATTGAGTTGAATAGGAGAGCGCAAGGGAGGGAAGGAGGGAGTGTGGGATAGAGTGAAAAAAGAAAAAGCAAGAGAGAGCCAGAGAGAGTGGCTGAGACGTGAAAGCTGCATAAGAACAGTGTGCAGTTTTCCAAACCCTGGTCTCTCTCTCTCTCTCTCTGTCTCTCTCTTCATCTCTCTCTCTACCTCTGTGTGTGTGGGTGTGTGTTTGTGTGTGTGTGAATGACCGAAGTCCTTGTGTGAAGTTCAAAGGAAAAGCCTAGACATCACATAGAGGGTAATGACTTTTACAGGTTTTGAATATTCTCTAAGTAACTCTCCTGCCTCGTCACCCTAACGCACATGCATAGATACACACACCTCTGAAATACCCATTGCCTGGAAATCTGTTGACACTGGAGTGATCTCCCACACACAATGTGTTTGACTGACCCCACACACACACACGCGTACCATGGTTTGATATTGTGCTGGTGGAAAGCAAGTCCACTCACACACACACACACACACACACACACACACACACACACACACACACACACACACACACACACACACATATGCGCGTTTTACACAAACATTACTATGTGCATTAAACAGGTGTGTAAGTGTTGTGTCAATGTGGATTAGAGTCTGTCCTGAGTGGATTATGGGCAGAGTTACCCTGACATCACGAGGGGGAATGTATATGTCACTAGTTCATTAGCTTAGGCTGTGACGCTGGACGCTCTTTTTATGGGACTAACTAGACTCTTTTAATTCACCACCTGCATCAGCACAGGGACCAGGAAACTCTGGCTGTCTGCACAAAAAGTCGCGATCTACTGTAATCTTACAGTCTAAACCTGTCGGCTGACACAAGAACACATGTGTTCTGGGTGTCTGTGGGGTTTTAAAGTTACCAAAATGTTTTTAAAAGGTTATGGGTTTACCCATGTGTATGTAGCTTTTGGAGATTTATGTTGCAGACCCTCAGTGTGGTTTTTAGTTCTAAAAAAATGTTTTGAAAGGCTAAACATTTGTCTGGGATCTGTTACAGGCTGTGTTTCTATGTTACAATTTAATATCTTTCTCTCTCTCTCTCTCTCTCTCTATCTGTGTGTGCGTGTGCGTGTGTGTATGTGTGTGTGTGTGTGTGACAGAGAGTAAGGGAGAGACAGAGTTTGACCCATACTATATTCAGAAATGTTCTTCCTACTGCAAAATATTGCTGTTATTTCCACTATGTGAGGTCTAGTCCCAGGCTTGTTTTTATTCTGTTTGTGTGTGTGTATATATGTGTGTGTGTATGTGTGTGTGAGAGGATGTGCATGTGCTTGATGCATTGCCTATGTGTGTGTTTATAGTTTTATCTGTGTTCATCAGATAGGAAAAGCTTGGAGACAGAGTGTCGTGTCTGTCTGTGCTGTGTTGTAAGGGCGGTGATTGTGTGTGTGTGTGTGTGTGTGTGTGTGTGTGTGTGTGTGTGTGTGTGTGTGTGTGTGTGTGTGTGTGTGTGTTCATTTCTGTGCTTGTTATCTCTGTCAGATAGAAGTCAGCAGACAGAGTGTCTCGTCTCCCAGCATTCTCAAGTGTTGGCTTTAGGGGTGGATGTTGTGTGTGTGTGTGCCTGTGTGTGCCTATGTGTGTGTCTGTGTGTATGTGTGTGTACATGTGCTGTCAGGCCTAAGCCTCGCCTGTGATGAGGGGAATTTGCACTATGAAGATGACTGGTTGGTTGGTTGCTGCTGGAGAATGCAGTAGACTGTGTGTGTGTGTGTGTGTGTGTGTGTGGGGGCATCACTAATTACTCAAACTAAACAATTACTGTGGCCAGTAATGTTCGTCAGTGTTTTTATCAGCTTAAGGTGGCAACCACATTGGTATGTGGTAGTAGTTTATAGAAGGGTGGAGGACTTTACACTGTCTTTCTATGGCACGAGAGTCAATTGGTGGAACTGGTGATATCACGAGGGCGGAAAGTAACAGTGACAACAGTGCCAGTAACAACAACAATCACCTAGCAACCAGGTGTATGAATGAGCACACTGCCTGAGCGTGTCCCCTTCTGAGATTAAGATCCTTTAGTGTCACTGACCTCAAAACTGAGAGTATTTCTGAATGGATGATAAATATTACCCCACTATCTCAGGCTGATAGGACAACCAAACAAAAGTTATATCTTCTATAGTTAGAGCCATTGTCTATGCAGTTTCAGGACATTTAGTTTCAGGAGTTACGTGTGTCGAGTGAGCGTATATAAAATCTGTCCCCTTGTTGGAGCTTAAAGCCATCTGGGGCCACTGCTGTCCTGCTCCATAAGAAGGATGGTGAGAAGGAGTCTGTGCATTGATTTAAGTATTGATTGGGAAGTTCTGTCTAAAAAAACATCCATTTCCTGTGCCGGTATTGTCCAATCAATTACTATTTAGTTCAGCAGTGGTGATAAAAAAAAAAAAAATCAGCGCTCTCTCTTAATCTTGGAATGATGAACTGTGTGCATTTGCTCTGTGCTGTGTTGTCTTTTATAAATGGCGGAGTAAATAGGATTTTGACTTTTAAACCCTGTTGCCCTGCCAAGGAGACGGATGAGCTGGGCTCCGTCAGTAATATTGCTCGTTTAGCATTTCCAGAGATAGCAGGATTCTCATTCTTTATTGCACATGCAGCTGCAGGGTTGTTGACTGAGCTGGAAGTAATGGACTTTGGAGGATAATGGGGGAACTGTGGAGGTCTGCCAGATGAGGAGAGGACAGAATCCTCCATCATGATGGCTATCAGGACATTTTCCTAACTGTGCCATAGATCTCACGACTCCTCACTTGTCTTCTTTTTAGCACTCTTTTATAGCGTTTCTGTCTTTCTTCTCTTTCTTGCTTTTTTATCCCTCCATTCTTCCATTTCTGTCTTTCTAGCTTTCTTTTTTACCCTTCCTCTCTTCATTGCATCTTTCATACTCTGTTTTTTTCTCTTGAATTCAATTTCAGTTCAATTCAGTTTTATCTTAACGTCTCAAAGCACTTGAACCCAGCTTGAACATGACCCTTGATACAGCTGAGCAGGTTTAATCACTCGTGTTTAATCACATGTATTCCTTGTCGGATAAAAGCTTATATCCATTTTCTGCACATACTGTTTCCATATAGTCACTCTTTAGTCATATTTAAGTTTCAGCTCATTTCCTTGTGTTCCCCTCCAGTCCCTATCCTCTGTGTGTCTCTTCCCTACTAGACTCCTCGACCCCCAGCAGTGCCTGCTCTATAATTAAAAGTGCTCCTTAACCCTGTGGACACAGCTAGGGGGGTGTGGATGGATCTGGGCAATATATTTACAGTACCTCCCTAAAGCTGAGCTCTTGTTAAAATCGTAATGCCTGGTCAACACGCATAACACAATAGCCCATCCCATAACTGTCCTTTTCTCTCTTTCTCTCTCTCTCTTTCTCTCTCTCTCTCTCTCTCTTCTCTCTGTGCTTTAGTGCAGGAGGCACAGAGCTGGAACGTGCCCCATGATTCTCTCCTAATTGGTTGTGATCTATGGATTGTGGATGCTGGGGTTGTGTAGGATCTGATATGGGAATTATGAGAGGAGGCGAAGGGTGAGTGGGGATGAGAGAAAGTGACTGTGAGAGGGAGGAGGAGAGTTCAAAGGAGGGTTTGTGTCCTCAAAGCTCCGCAACCACAGATTGACAACAACAAAGCATCTTAATTCAGTGTGAAATTGGGTCTGAGCCGAGACAACTATAGATACAGTGTCGTCCATTACAGCAGGCACACACACCACACACACACACACCACACACACACACACACACACCTACACACACACACACACACACACACACACACCTACACACACACACACACACACACACAACACACTATGGACCAGTAGTCCCATAGACAAATGGTTTCTTTTATATATTGTCATCCACAAATTACCCCCCGCCACACTCACTCACAGTTTTATTCTCTTCCACACCCATGAGAGCCATATACTCTGAGACACATAATTCCCATAATTCCCTTGTCAGTGCTGCCAGGAGGAGAAGTCCCAGT
>NC_063202.1:16070881-16093381 GCF_017589495.1 Alosa alosa
GATGCCTGGCCGGCGATTTACTCTCCCTTTGCTAAAGCACTTCCAGGGAAGCTGAGTGGCTTGTGAAACTGACCTGAAACTGACAATCAAGCCTCTCTATCTCTCTCTTTCACTCTATCTCTTCCTCTCTCTTTCAATTCAATTCTAATCAATTCAAGCTTTATTAGCATGACAAATATTTTTGCATTGCCAAAGCAGAACATTTTACATAGAGAATGCTTGGAATACAGTACATGGTAAATAGATATGCATCCAAGATTAACAAACAAACTCGTGAATGTGTAGTGTGTGTATGTGTTTTGTGTGTGTGTGTTTGTGTGTGTGTGCATGTGTGTGTGTGTTTGTGTGTGCATGTATGATGTTTGTCTTGCACAGTGTTTGCAATAATATGGATAGATGCTGTATAGAGGTAATATTTATTGAACCACTGTCCCTTGCCTTATGGCATTCAGTGATGTATCTGGCAGCAAGACTTGCTGTCTGTCCTTGCTGTCCAAGTAAGACTGCCATTATTTCTTGTTCTTGTACATTTCGGGACCCTGGGATAAGGCTTGTAAGCTTGTCAAAGTATGACATCTGTATAGTTTCTCACAGTAAAGAAGAAAGTGCACCTCAGTCTCAACCTCACCTGTTATGTAGTGACCACATATTCTTTGCTCTCTTGGCGATTTTCTACCAGGATTTTCTCTTACTCTTTCTCTCTCTCTCACTTTTTCTCTGTCTCTATATCTTTCTCTCTCTTTCTTTCTCTCTATCTGTTTCACACTTCTATCCTTCACCTTTTCTTCCTCCTGGGCAGTAATAGTCACTCTTGTCTTGAGTGCAGTGTAGCAGGTGATGGTCTGACTGGCCCCCTGCTGTGTGTGTGTGTGTGTGTGTGTACCAGAGTACCTGTTTCATTTGCGCCGTTGTGACTGACTCAGTTGTCTAGTTGAACTCAGAAGAGCTTTTCCAGCTCCTGATCTGCGCCCAGCTGTGCTATACTGCAGGGTTGACTGACGGCGGGTCCTTTATCCAGTGGAGCCTTTTCTGTGCTGCTAGACATTTGTAATTCCTACCTCCTCTGTACATGTAGCTCATATTCCATGATAGACAGTTTAACGTTTTTTGTAAAGGAATGTGGTGGAACATCTCTGGGTGTGGGTTATATTTGTACATGCTGCTGATGTAGAGGACCAGGTACGTAATTTGAGTGGGCCTGTATAGATGTAGTGGAATGAAGCTTAAAACACACCTGGCAAGCTGTCTCTCCAGATCTGCTGTGATATATGATTGGCTTAGAGTGAGATGAAATACAACCTGTTGGCCAGATGTGTGTGTGTGTGTGTGTGTGTGTGTGTGTGTGTGTGTGTGTGCTATGTGTGTATGTGTACATGTGTGTGTGTGTGTGTGTGTGTGTCTCTGGGTGTGTATGGGTGTATGTACCTGTGGGAGGTATGGTAGTCATCAGGTAAGGTAGTTATGTGGTAGGAGACACAGGCTACTGTCAAGTAAAAGCACCTGTGATTAATGGCCGCCACTGCATCAGTGGCCTCTGTGGAGACAGACGCCAGTCGCTCCTGGGGCTCAAACAGCAGCAGGTCACAGAGGTCATCCACCGCCACAGGGCTTTCACACATCACAGTCTGTCTCTCACTTACTGAACAGCACAGGAGAGGGGGGGGAGTGAGAGCAGAGATAGAATGTTTCATAGAAAAGCATGAGAATTAAATATTACAGGATAGTCTATGGAGAGAGAGAGTGAGAAAAAGAGGGGGGCAGAGAGAGAGAGAGAGAGAGAGAGAGAGAGAGAGAAGTAGGAGAGGAGATGGAGGCTAAAAGGTGGACGATGGATTGGAAGGGCTGAGTGTAAATGAATCTGAAACTAAATTGTGCTCCCCCTCTTGAGTGTCTGAGCCCATTTTCTACCACATTCACCCACAACTCTGTGTGTGTGTGTGTGTGTGTGTGATCCTCTGGTCCTCTCCACCTCCCATGTTATACTCCTCAAACAAGCGTGACAGCCGGAACAAAAAGGGCCTCTTATTCTGCCACCGAAGGGGCAGATAACTAAAGAGTCCTCTCTCGAGGAGTGGGACACTCTTAATGGGAATGGTGAACAAGCCTCACTGACCTCAGCTCAGAACCTGAAGCACGTTTTTTTACCGAGCCGCCATTAAACTGAAGAGTAACTGGTCCTCCTTTTCTCCCAGGCAGGCAGGCAGCGTTTCGTTTTCATGGCAATGTAGGGCATATTTGAAGAGAGAAGTGCGCAGAGCTTTTTAAAATGTCCATTATTTCCCCCGACACCCCAGGGTATAGGTTTATAATCCACGGCTTGGGTTTCAAAAGCAGCGGTGCGCCGCCTTCAACTCAAACAGTCCTCCAGCTGATCCCGTGGCCTGACGCAACAGCCCGCGCCAGAGACGTTTTGGCTGTTTACTGTTTGGCTGTTTGGCTATTTACACGGCTAATAGCACGGCTGCTTCCAGCTGTCTTGTAATGCTGTCGTTAATAGCGGGATAGTGTGCTGAGCCATCAGGTGGACGCTGACAGCCAGCCATCATGTCCTTCTCATGCTAAGCTGCTCATTACAGCCCAGCTGACGCGGCGTTTGCGGCGTGGCGTGGGCCCGTGGAGTTTCGGCGCGCGGTGAGGTGTGTGTTCTCCGCTGTCGCCGCTGTGTAAATCATGTCAGCAGTGAGAGAGAGGCTTTAACGAATGACTCCTCAGCTTGACCAGCACGGCTTTCAGACGCGACGAGCGTCTGCACTGGCTCCTCTGCCGCGCCGAGGCTGTCATTATCCTGTCAGCAAAACACACACTGCAGCGCACACACACATCCAGGTGTCCCTGCTCTCTGTCAATAGCAGCTTTTAGTAATGATAGCAGGTGTTGCCTGCCTTGTTCTCCGTCAGTCCTCATCCTCTCTGCTGTGCAACTGCCCCACTCCTCCCCAGCCCTCCTCTCTCCCCCTTCATCCCCCTCTTTCTGCTCTCTCCCCCTATATCCCTCTATCCCCCTCTCTATCTCTGTCCCAGCACATTTATTTGACGAGCAGTTTTGTAGCTCATTGACCGAGGACATGTGTTAACAGTAAAAAAACTGAGGTAGTGCTGAGGTGTGTGTGTGTGTGTGTGTGTGTGTGTGTGTGTGTGTATTGCCAGGACTGCTATTGCATTTTAGATACCTGTATATTGCCTGTATATGTTTTTTTTAGGCCCTTGTGACGGTTGAGGTGAAGATTAAGGTGAAGATGGTTCTGCCATTTTGTAGTGCGGCAGATTAGTGAAACAATTGTTCACTTTGTGATACAAGCATCAAACTTGGCACAAATATTCTTTGGGACCCACTTTATCCAAAAAGCATATTAGCCATGCAAAAAATCCAATACGGCCGCCATTTTCCAAGATGGCCACCATTGAAGGCCATTATACTATATATAAAGATCTCTGGACTCCTCCTAAAAAGGGTTGCCCAGGTCCTTCATCACACCAAACAACTTCTGGACCTTGTCTGTGAAGGATTCCCGAGACTGGTTAGTCTGTTCATGGTGTCGCATATCTTCCCTAGCTACTTTGGCCTGAGATGCAGACTCATACTGAGAAACCAAATAACTAAACTCTGGTCCAGATACCATCATTAGGACTGATGGGTTCTCAGTTATTCCAATGGCACCACCATCACCTTTGACAATTGCATTGGCCTGTTTATGGGCAAAAGCCAATCCAGAAAACTCTGTGGGTCACACAGTTCCCTTGCTGAAATTCATTGGCCAACTGAGGATGTGTTTGTTGTAAAGAAACCATGGCTCTAAGGTGTATGGAAAGCCATAGTGCATAGTTGACATTATTGTTTGCAAAGAAGAAGGGGATGAGTGCAGACAATGATTGACAATACAAAGTGAAGTTTGCTTCTCTGAAAGACCTGATCAAAGAGAAGATCACCAATTGCATTGACATCACAAGCTCCCAGAATTGAAACTGTGGACTCTTCATCTGCCTCTTCTCACACCAGCCTTCCCAACTTAAAGAAGTATGGCCTTGATCGATATTCGAGAGAGAGAATAAATGATATTCGAGTGAGAAAGAGGATCAACGATATTCGAGAGTGAGCTTCGATAAACGATTTTCGAGTGCAGTCCAACTATTTCTGGCCGCCATCTTGGAAACTAGCCTTGAAATAGATTTCTTTCTTTGCACCATTTATTTTGCCATGTTAAAATACATACAAATTGATGCCTAGATCATGTAAATATGCCCAGCCATTAAAGTTCTACAGCAAAAAACGTTTTTCTTACATTTGATGTTCAGGTGGCTAATGTGCTTTCTATAAAAAGTAGGTTCTAGTGATTATTCATGCCAATTTTGGTGCTTGTATCACAAAGTGAACGATTGTCCTGGAATATGGACTTAACCTGCCGCACTATTTGGGAATCCTGGGTGTGGTCACAAACTGCCAGCTAGACCACTGCAATTGTCAGGCCTATCACAGAAAAGACCTGAATATAACGGCTATCCTCATCGTGTGATGTAGGTGGTGTTTTTTCCTGTAATAATTATATAATTATACAGTATATCACATCTATCAAAATGGAAGTGTGAGTGGTAGATTCAAATGAATAATTCAATGATGTGTGTGTGTGAGTGTGTGAAAGAGAGTTGAGGTGGCTTGCTTGGTTTTTCTGAATTCGTTATGACCAATTAGCATTTCTCCCACCTGGCCGCTGGCTCCTGTGATATGGCGTGGTTGATGAGTGCATGTAATGAGGGGTGAGAGAGGGGAGCATGCCTGTGTGGCCGGCCTTTAAACAGCCTCCCCTTGATCAAATCAATGCACCAGGAAGAGCAGAGCAGAACGGAGATCAAGGCACGGCAAGGCAAGGCAGGGCAGGGCTGCTGTGGTGAAGCTGCCCAAGAGCACAGCAGCAGCAGCAGCAGCAGCAGCAGTTCTCCCGGAGATCACAGTTTGCCTTTCCCATTGATTTTACTCACCGGATACTGTGTGTCGTCCTTTCTAGGTGTTGAACACACACCATGTGTGAGCTCAAGCACACGCACGCACACGCACGCACGCACACACACACACACACACACACACACACACACACACACACACACACACACACACACACACACACACAAACCATACACACTCACTCATACAATAGGTTGGGTGCATGCATCATTCAAGCCCCTGGGGCTACGCCATTGTCCATCCATGAGTGAGAAAAGGTGTTGATGGTTATTGATTGGGGAAAAAAGCTGCGGATCAGCACTTGCTGACGATTATTGAGTTGGTGCGGGGGAGGGTGGAGGTGCAGGGGCAGTGGAGGGGGCAGTAGGGGTTGAAAGCCGTGCTGGTTGTAAGATCGCGATCAATCGAGCGTCCTCTTTTGTAAGCCACATGTGGTTATAACCGCCTGTCCCCTGTTGTGGGCCTGGACTCTATCTATTGATCTGCACCCTCTCCTCTCTCTCTCTCTCTCTCTCTCTCTCTCTCTCTCTCTCTCCCTCTCTCTCTCCCTGCTATTGCTCTCTCTCAGTCTTTCCACGCTCCCTCTCTCACCTCGCCTCTCAGTCTTTGAGAGGGTGGGATAATCAGTGTCTTGCAGAATAAGAGGCCTGAGCCACAGTACTGAATGGCTAGCAGTGTTAGCCAGTGTAACACTCTTTCTCAGTGTGCTGCACATTGCTGCATATTGTATGTATTGTGGTTTAGTCCATTTCCCTGTTAATGTATGTGAGGTTTTGTGTGTGTGTGTGTGTGTGTGTGTGTGTGTGTGTGTGTGTGTGTGTGAGTTGGGCTTTTCTGTATCAGGTCGGTGTTGTTCTGCTCTTGTCTGAAGTGGCCTTGACTGAGATCCTCCTGTGTGCTGAGGTGAATTGATTCAGTTCATCCGGCTGTGATTTGTGGGTTGGTCCGACTGCCATTTAAAGAGTTTTTATCTGTTCAAGGGCTCCTCGCTTCACCTCCCACAATTCATCATTCTGAGGAGCGCCTACATCAAGGTCCTGCTCCTCCTCCTCCTTCACCACCCCAGCGTGGCTCAGCGTGTAGCAGACCCCAGGGGAACGTTCTGGTGGCCTTCAGAATAAAGGCGCCCAGTACGGGCCAGGAAGGGAGGATTTGTCTTACCTCTCGTCTTCCCCTCAACCTTCTTTTGTAATGATCCGAGAGATCAGCAGTCATGTTTCCAGCGGTCGATTTCTGTACATCTGAGAAATGTACACATGGCTGCGATAGGTTCATATTTTTTCCCCAAAAAATAGCCGTAGTGACATGTTGATGGGGGCATTGCATAAGACAAAGAACCTGTGTGATCAGGGGATGGATGTGTTTCAATGGTGTCCATCCTCCTTGTGTGTGTGTGTGTGTGTGTGTGTGTGCGTAGGTGTCTGTGTGTGTGTGTGTGCCACTTTGAAAAACCTACAGCGCCGTGAGCGATTAGCCAGCCTCTGTGGCGCTTAATGAGAGCCTTGTTAAACTTTAATGTCGGAGCTTCACTGTAGTGGGGCAGATTTACCGCCGTCTCTTTGGAGAAATGGCCTGCGTGGCGGAGCATGCCGACGACAAAGGAGAAGATGATGATGATGATGTTTTTATCTGTCCTGGACCCTGGCAGTCTCCGACTGGCTCATGTACCTACTGCCGACACAACACCAAACGGCATATGATGACCGAGGTGCCAGTGAGACACAAGAAATGGGAGTGAGACTGTTGGTTGCAGTGTCACCGTGTTTTAGGCGCTAAATGGTTATGGCTGTAACACTGAATTTCCATGGAATATCCATTCCATCTAGCATATAAATGTGCTAAAAGGCCAAAGGTTCAAATGTAAGTGACCACGGAATGGCTGGTTGAGGTACTTAATGGCCAGTTTAATGGCTATTAACTTCCATTTTCCCCTTTTTTGACCTATTTCTAATTGGCCTATATACACTGGCGTTCTGAGGAGCGCAGTAAGAACTGGGTTGTACAGGAACTGCAAGGTTGCCATTTTCACGGGCAACACATACTGCTGCTTATGTACTCTTTTTTTACACTCTATATTCCACTGCTAACAGCCCACTTAGAGCTAATAAGCTTTGCTGGATTGCCATGACGTAAAACGTTTGACTGAAAGGACGGAACCTCGGAGCTGAGGAGGCTCAGACGACTCTGCTTGATTGGCTGAAACCTCAGACAGTGGTGGGCAGCCTGCTCTCTCCACAGCGCAGACAAAAACGCGAGACTACCCATTAGATAAATAGGGCTTAGAAGGAAACACGGGCCCCAGGCTATAATTATGGATCATAATCCAGTGAAATATGTCACTCGGAGACGCGTTTAAGCAGACCTCATTGTTTGCTCCGACTGCAGTTTTTTCCATGCCAGTCCCTCAGCGCTAGGCCCGCTCGGCCGCTTGCCTGCTCCTCCTTCGGCCTCTGCTTGCCTGCCCGCTCCTCCTTCCGGGCTCCAGTTCCACTGACCCTGAAAGTGTTGGCTGTTTGACTGAGCGATGTCACGCAGCGGCCGGGCTGCACTTTCTGCAGACGGCAAGGAGGGGTGGGGGGTTGTCTGGCTGGGTTGGTCAATAATGTATGATAATGCTGCGCGTCTGTGCGAGTCACCGCTATTCTCCTCTGACATTTTTATAAATAATAGATTCCCTCCTTTTCCCCTCAACTCTCTCTCTCTCTCTCTCTCCCCTCTCTCTCTCTCTCTCTCTCTCTCTCTCTCTCTCTCTGTCTCTCTCTCTCTCTGTCCCTCTCTCTCTCTCTCTGTCCCTCTCTCTCTCTCTCCTCTCTGTCCCTCTCTCTCTCTCTCTCTGTCCCTCTCTCTCTCTCTCTCTCTCTCTCTCTCTCTGTGTTTCCCAGGCTGCTGTGAGGAGAGCATGCAGAGCGACGGGCTCGTGATGGCAAGCGAGTGAGACCCTGGCGTTGTGTCGGGCAGGAAAGGGAAGGAGCTCACACGGAGGCGAGGGACGAGCACCCAGGAGGAGCACAGGCTCCAGGAGCAGGAGCAGGAGCAGGAGCAGGAGGAGGAGGAGTGGGAGAGGAGGAGGAGGTGGAGGTGGAGGAAGGGGAGGCGACGGCTGAGGGACTGGATGCTCGGCTCCATCAGCTCCACCTGGTCAGGGCTGCCACCGAGATGGCCTCCAACTTCAATGATATAGTCAAGCAGGGCTACGTGCGCATGCGCAGCAGGAAGCTGGGGGTAAGCTCTCACACTGGGTGTCTCTCTGTGTGTGTGTGTGTGTGTGTGTGTGTGTGTGTGTGTGTGTGTGTGAGAGAGAGAGAGAGAGAGAGAAATCTGGTTTGTGCATCTGTCAGTGTGTGTAATTAGTATGTAATTGTGTGATGTGCATAGATGTATTTGTGTGTAGATGATAGATGCCTGACTGTGAGGTGTACTGATTAAATTGACCGATGACAAGGGTACAATACTGATTGTGACTGACTGTGTTTGGCCCTGTGGAGTTGTCTCCGGTGGAGGTGGAGCTGGTCAAGGACTGTATGCTCTGTGCAATGACAACACTGAGAAAGCAAGAGGCATTCTATTGTTTCTCCGTGTTTGTAATTCGACTGCATGGCAAGCATTTCAAACGTCTCATAACCTAAACATAAAAGGACTCCAATGATCTCTACTTGCAAGAGCAATTTGGTTGAGTTGTTAGACAAACTTTTGGGTAGTTAAGATCAAATGGAGTGTCAAAACGAGTGTGCCGCCATCTGAAGGCCCTCGCAGCCCACTCTCCCATTCATCTTGTGCGAGACTGGCCTCTGTGGAGTCCACTGCAAGACTCGGAGCATGACTCAGAGCCTCATTAACTGCAATGCAATGATGAATCAGAGTAATGAGATCATTAAAGATTTATGCTTCCAGATTTGCTGAATGGGAGAATTATTAGAATCTGTGGCGGATTAAAGGATTGCTCGGGATTCTCTGCCATGCTGTCCTCAGCTGAGTGTTTGGACTGCGTTCTGCGTTTTTATTTCTTCTTCATTTTTTTTTTGCACTAAGTAGCCTCTAGACGAAGTGACAGGTAAGAGGATCAGCTAACGACTCTCATTCATAGTTAATGAATTGGAATTCATCCACTGAAGCCATCCAGTGGAGAAAACACATCAGGGGAAACGGGCAGGTCGTTTACGTAATGAACAGCGCATGTATGGGTTGATTTAGACCGTGTGTCCAGGACCAGGCTTAGCCCGGGGCAAACAGAGCAGAAGTGCCTGTGTACACCTGAGAAGAGAAAACAACAACCTTCACTGAGTCACACACACACACACACACACACACACACACACACACACACTCACACACACACACGCGCTGCTGGTTATACACCAATTCAGCGTTTTAATAGAAATGTCAGGAGAGCAGAGGGCTTTTTGTCTCAGAATGCAAATGTGCTCTGTGCATGTCACCGCAGACCGCTTGAGTTATTTGACGGGCCGGTGGCATTGTGCCGTCGCACGGTGGAGTCATCGTGGATGATGGCGAGGGTTTTCCTGCTGGATGCCTCAGTGACTCGCATCTTTGTCCAGCTAAAATGGGGGGTTGTGTGTTTTCAGAATGAGAGAGAGAGCTCTTAAACTGAAGGCATCCTCAGCTAATGCTCACCAGCGTCAGAGCGCTCTAGAATGCAACAGTTCCCATGGCAACTGGAAAACGCTGGTCCTACGTGGCCATGGGCTTGGTAAACAGCTTATAAGTTTGTTACGTGCAGGCAGACAACAGGGATTAAGGCTTCTTCCTCTTTTTCACCAGAACATCTGTTCATCTTTATTAGCCCCCCAGGAGCACAGAGATGCTAATGGGCTATATAGCTAATGCTGGTTCAGTGGTTGTGTTGCCCATGGGCCCTGTTACTGGTTAACCTGACTCCCATTCATAATAGTTTGTATAATACAGCCTGCCGTGTCAACTGCTGACCAGTGTGTCTGCAGACCATAGAAAGGGGCCCTTCTGTGTGAGAGCTAACTTGGGTTAGGTGAGGATTGACCCTACCCTCGTCACTATATTCTATGCCTAGAACAGGCAGGTCATTGCTGAACGCCATTTTTCCTCCTGCCCCTCTCCCTGCCAGTCCGCCCATGATTTCCCATCATGCCGCGTGCCTAGCTTTCATCTCGCTGTAATTATTAGAAGACGCAGAGAGCTCTGGGGGAGTGCATTATGCCAAGACCACCGTGCACCCCATCCCCCCCTCAACTACCTTCTCTGCTGTGTGTGTGTGTGTGTGTGTGTGTGTGTGTGTGTGTGTGTTTTGTCGGAACAGCAGAAATGTGGAGTCAGCAACATTGAGGTTGCCGTGGCAGCGGAGTGGGGGGAGGGAAGGGGGTGACATGGGCTTCCCCAGGGAGAGGAAAGACTGGATTACCTGAGAATGTCCTACACACCCTCTCCCTGCTTTCCCATCTCTCTCTCTCTCTCTCTATCCATCCCTCCCTCCCCCCTCTCTTGTTTATGAACCCACACAGACAATATTTCTCTCTTCCTGTCACATCATGCCTCTCTCCTCCTCTCCTTTCTTTCTTGCTATCCCAATCTAGTCTTTCTTTCCTCTCACCTCCCCCTTTCATTTATCATATGTTTTCCCCCTCCCCCTCTCTCTTTCCCCCTGCCCTGCTCTCTGCTGACATTCTCTCTCTGTCTCTCTTTCTGTCTCTCTCTCTCTGCCTGTTTCTCTCTTTCTCACCCTTACTCTCTCTGTCTCTCTCTGTCTGTCTCTCTTTCTCTCTCACTGTCTCTGTTGTTGTTGTTGTTGTTGTTGTTCAGCTGTTTGTTCTCTCCATCTTCTCTCTGCTTCCCCTTCATCTCCTCTCTCTCTCTGCTGCTGTGCTGGATGGGATTGCAGGAGAAGCTGGTTGCTGTTCTCTTGCTTGTTGTTTATTGAATGCCCCCCCACTCCACCCCTCCACCGTAATTGTAAGTCCATTCTCCCTGGTTGGCTCGGCATAATGCAGGCCTTAGCACAATGCAAACACCTCGCCGTAAATCCCGGCTTACACACCGATAATGCTGTTTACATCCGCTGTTCACAAGCTCACAAATACATACACATACACACACACACACACACACACACACACACACACACACATAGGCACGCACAAACACAAACACTCCAACACAAATGCACCCACCTACTCATACAGATCATAAAAGAATAAACGGTCATAAAACCTACCCACAGACATTCAAACTCATAAACTCATATATATATATATATATATATATATATATATATATATATATATATATATATATATATATATATATATATATATATATATATACTGTACATGCATACATTTATATCCTTGGCACCTGGTAACTCAAAGCACACACACACACACACACACACACACACACACACACTTACATGTCCGCCCCTGGCGCCTGGTGCGGTGGCCACATTTGCATCTCACTGACAGAAAGCCTATCTTTAGAGGCGAGCGGCTCTAAGCAGCGCATTCAGCCTTTGCCTTGAAGATCAGGAAGCCGCCTGTGTGTCCTCTCCCCCTGCCAGACAACCATGGGCCTGCCTCCCTGCCTGCCTGCTTTAAGAAGCGCATTAGCCTAACAGGGCCTGGCAGGGTACGCGGCGCGCTAATAGTGACTCCTGCCTTTGATCTCAGGTTGACGTTGGGCTCCGTCGTTTTCCTCCCTCAGACCGCAACACACTCGACACGGGGACTTTTAAAAGATGTGTGTGTTTTTGAAGCAGTGCTCTTTAGCCGGAGGGCGGTGTTGTGGTTTACTGTTGCATGTTCTGGGGATGGGAGCAGGGAAAGGAAGAGGTGAGAGAAAACGGGAAAGAGAGGAGGGGAGAGAGGTGGAGGGCAGAAGAGAAGACAGGAGTAGAGGGGATGGGAGAGGAGAGGAGAGGAGAGAAGAACGGAGGGCAAAAGAGAGGAATGGAGAGGAGGAGAGTGCAGTGGCGGGGTGAGGTGGGTGATTGGCAGCTGTGGATCCTCCCAAGAGACAGAGCTGACGGTGCTGTCTGACAGGCAGTCTGCTGTCTCACACACACACACACACACACACACACACACACACACACACGTATGCATACAGTACATGCACACAAGTCTCATTCCTGTCCAGTGACAGGTGCTCTGTCACTCAACAAAAGAACACACTTTCAATCAACTCATGCCAAGGCACCACGCCAAAGATAAGCACACACACACACACACAAACACACACACAAACACACACACACACACACACACACACACACACACACACACACACACACACACACACACACACACACACACACACACACATAAGCTGGCAGTTGGCTCAGCTCCACATCGGATGTGATCCCCATCAATTGCTCTCAGTGCCAAACTCCTGTCTTTGTGCCCACACAGACACACACAAGCACAAGCCACACACACACAACACTCACCCCTCCCTACACACTCACACACACACACACACACACACACACACACACACACACACACACCGGGCTGCGGTCCCTCTGGCTGCGTGCTCCTCTCCAGCTGAGCCCCTGCCCTGCTCCGAGCTGCAGCAGCCTATTGAGAGCGTTCCAGAAGAGCGCCTCAGACCTCCCCTCATCAGCTAGCACTCTTGCCTCCTCACCTGCGGCCCCCACCTCCCTCCTCCTCCTCCTCCTCCTCCTGCTCAGCCTCCCTTCATCACCCTCCATCTCTCACTCGCATTTCCCTCTCTCTCTCTCTCTCTCTCTCTCGCTGTCTGTCTCTGGTCATGACTGTCTCTTTCTCTCTTCTCCCTCCCTCTCTGATTCATTTTCTGGCTCTGGCCCCCTACTCCTCGAGGGAGCCTAATTAACTCAGTATTTTTCTCTTTCTCTGTATCTTTCTCTTTCTCTCTCTCTCTCTCCTTCTTTTTCTCTGCCCTTTGTCCCCTCTCTCTCTCTCTCTCTCTCTCTCTCTCTTTCCCCACTTCCCCTTTAGAGCTATTGGTTCATATCCACCAGGAACCCCCCAATCAGGCTAATCAGCAGGCTGCTTAGCATTCAGCTTCTTTTGGGGTGTATGTGTGTGTGTGTGTGTGTGTGTGTGTGTGTGTGTGTGTGTGTGAGGGACACCAGCGCTAGCCTCCATGGCATGCCCGGACTCCTCTAATTGTGCCTCTGCCACCCCTCCTGCCTGTGAGGCTGCTGGCGAACTGTGTGGGGCGTGATGTGGGGTGTTAGCGGTGGTTGCACTGGTGGAGGTGGCGCCATGTGAGGGAGGGAGGGGTAGGGTGGCCCGTGGGGTGGACGTGGGCGCCAAGACTGCGCTGAGATGAGTGAGCCTGGGTTCACTCCGGCTGGGGTTGAAATCCGGGACGCACTGCTGTGAATAAGGATTTAAAGGCAGGCTGGTGGACTCCAAACGCCCTGTAGCTGAGCAGCTAACTCGCGCATAAATGATACCCTGCGCTCAATGTTTAATCCCCGGGTCTTAGACTGGTTTGGAAAGAGGGAGGAGGGAGGAGGGGGGAAAAACGGATTCACACCATTCAGGCCCGAGGCAGGATCCCGTCTCTGTGCCGTGCCAGGGTGTGGTTAACAAGGAGTTTATCTTGATTTGTGTGTTGAGGAAATGGGAAAATAAAATGATGGCTTGTGGTTGCTACCCAACACACAGACAAGACAGGCAGACAGACAGACAGACAGACAGTGGCACGCTGCATCTGAAGCTGAGGGGAGTTTTTTGGGAGATTAGCGATGCCAAACAGAGTTCAGCCCAGCCTGCAGGGAAGAAGAGAAGAGGAGACGCAGAAAAGAGGAATTTAATGAAACGCTAGATTTTTCATGTCAAATAGCTTCTTTTGACTCCTTGGACTCTCTCGCTCTTTCCCTCCCTCTCACTCTCTCTCCTCTCTACTCTCACTCTCTCTCCTCTCTACTCTCACTCTCTCTCCTCTCTACTCTCACTCTCTCCCTGTAGTCTTCTCTCTCGCAGGTAAACTTTTTAGTGTGCTGTTTACTTGTGCCGTCTGTTTCCCCCTCCGTGTGTGTGTGTGTGTGTGTGTGTGTGTGTGTGTGTGTGTGTGTGGATGGATGTGTGTGTGTGTGTGTGTGTGTGTGTGTGTGTGTGTGTGTGTGCTGTTTACTTGTGCCGTCCCTCTCCCCCTCCCCTCTGCCCGGGTTGGGGTTCTAGTGGAGTGGTATCTCTGGGTGCTGTGTGCTGGCCCTTGGCTGTGTTTGGGGCGTGTGTGTGTTAGTGTGTGTGTGTGTGTGTGTGTGTGTGTGTGTGTGTGTGTGTGTGTGTTTACTTTTGTCCTCACCACTGCCACCGCTATCCCTGTCCGGGTTATTTAGATCTGCTAATCCGGTCACTGGATGCCAGAAGTCTAAGCTGTACTGTAGAATTTGTGTATGCTTGTGTGTGTGTACGTGTGCATGGATGTGTGTGTGTGTGTGTGTGTGTGGGGGGGGGTATGTGTGTGTATGTGTGTGGGTGTATGTGTGTGTGTCTGCTACCCTTAGGAATGGGATTATTGTAACTACTGGATATTAACACAAAGAAGGGAGTGGAGGGATGCCTGCTAAAGAGACCTGTCTGTCAGGCTGTCAAAGGGTGACTGAACACAGGAAGATGAGAAGGAAATATATCTGAGTGGGATTTCTGTGTGTGTGTGTGTGTGTGTGTGTGTGTGTGTGTGTGTGTGTGTGTGTGTGTGTGTGTGTGTGTGTGTGTGTGTGTGTATGTGTGTGTGTGTGTGTGTATGTGTGTGTGTGTGTGTGTGTGCATATTATGAGTGTTAATGGTAGAGGTGGCTGTAAGGAGCTGTTGTGCACTCCTGTGTGTTGCTGCTGAGGTCACATAGCCAGACATGTTCATGGAACACAGCCAGCCTCTGATCCAAGCCAGCCCATCCCCCTGCATATCCTTTTCATCTGCCTCCATTAAAATGTCTCCTCTACTGTTCTGTCACTTCCTTTCTTTTTTTATCTTCATCCTCTCCCTCTCTCTCTCCCTCCCTCCCTCCCTTCTTCAATGTCCTGTCTCATCCAGTATTCCCCTCACTCGAATCATACGGCATTTCTTTGTAATGGTAGTAATACACCCCCTTCTTTCTTTATTTTTGGTGTGGCGCTCCGCTCCTCTCCTCTCGGCTCCTAGTTGCTGCAGCTCAGCCACTAGCTCACGGTGGCTTGTTTACAATGGATTAGCTCAGCCTCCAGGGGAAGGAGGAGGATGCAGAGGAGGCATGCAATCCATGCTTTACCTGCTCGGAATATAAAACACTCTCAGTCAAATAGACCCCTTAATACACACACATACACACAGAGAGGCACAGGCTTAAACACACACACACACACACACACACACACACACAAACACAAAAGGAGGAGGAGTGGGGAGGGGAGTGAGGCGAAAGTGGTGTGATCATGTGCTTCTCTGGAGAGGCTGTGGAGGTATAGTCAGCAGTATCAACAGAAGTCCTTTTTGCCTCATTCTCTTTCTCTCTCTCTCCCTCCCCCTCTCTTTCTCTCTCTCTCTGTCTCCCTCCCTCTCTCGCTTTCTCTCTGTCCTTCTTTCCCTCTCTCCTTCTCTCCCTCTCTCCCTCTTTCTCTCTCTCTATCTCTCTCTCTATCTCTCTCTCTCTCTGTCTCCCTCTCTCTTTCGGAACAAGCGGTGTAAAGGAGTTCAGTGCAGAAGAGTGGTGGGTAACGTCCAGATGAGGAGGCTCTTGTGTCTCGGCCGTCTTTGTCCTGCGCTGCCATCAATGCTGCTCTTTTCACCACGCCAGTGAGGACAAGGGTGGAGGAGAGACGGAGAGAAAGGACATAGAAAGGACATGAAAAGGTGTGAAAATAGGGCTAGGTGAAGAGTGAGAGGAGAGAGAGAAAGAGAGATAGTTGAAGAAAGAGAGAGGTCAGAGATTGAAAAGGAACAGTGAAAGAGGATAGATGAAAATAGAGAGAATGAGGGAGAGGAAAAGTGAGAGAGAGAGAGAGAGAGAGAGAGAGAGTTCAAGAAAGAGGGAGAAGACAGAGATTTGAAGAGGAACAGTGAAAGAGAGTTAGATGAAGGAAGAGAGGGAGAGAGAAAGAGAAACAGATGAAGGAAGAGAGATAGATGGAGGGAGAGAGAGATGAAGGAAAAGAGGACAGTAAAAGGGAGAGGACAGAGACTGGGAGAGGGAGGAGGAGCTAACAACAGGAGGACGAAGACGTGGACCTGTAAACAAAGCCCATTC
The DNA here is from genome assembly GCF_017589495.1 of Alosa alosa. Classification (NCBI taxonomy): domain Eukaryota; kingdom Metazoa; phylum Chordata; class Actinopteri; order Clupeiformes; family Clupeidae; genus Alosa; species Alosa alosa. The sequence continues at coordinate 16,087,043 of NC_063202.1, forward strand.
ACACTCTTTAATGGAGGATGGGGTGGAGACTGCAGGGTCAAGCCCGCAGGGAGCACACCTCCACTAAATCACCTCCATGTAAACACCTCCCACAGCTCCCCGGTCTCTCCCTGGTGGGGTCCTCCTAAGCCTCTTGCTCCTCCTCCTCCTCCTCCTCCTCTTCCTCTCCCAATCTCCCAGCCCTGTGCAGCAGACTGGAGAGAGCTCATCCCATTAAAGGTTAAATGATTGGGGAAGGTGCTTTCTCTGTGCCTCGGGCACAAAAGACTCGCTCACATGAAGCAAATGGAGGATGGAAGTGTGTGGGAGCTGTGTGTGTGTGTGTGAGAGAGAGAGAGAGAGAGAGAGAGAGAGGGGCGCTGTTCCGAGGTGGCGTTCTGAAACGGATCGGATTCAGGGTCGTGGGGTCGAGGGAGTACAAAGGAGACGTTGAGGCGGTGACATTGGAGGTGGCCTACCTGCTGGGACACCCACAGCCCAGTGTAATGAGCGCCGATGGGGAGGGAGGCCTTGGGCTGTGACCCGGAAATGATTGCAACATAAGGACCAGTGTGTCCAGGGATTGCTGTGTGTGTGTGTGTGTGTGTGTGTGTGTGTGTGTGTGTGTGTGTGTGTGTAGGTGTGTGTGTGTGTGTGTGTGTGTGTGTGTAGGTGTGTCTGCGTGCATATGAATGTGTAACAACATGCATGTTTATAGACTCTCCAATAAAGCATCAAAGGAAAAGCACAGCTGGCATCAGTGGCACAGCACATTGATTTCCCACATTATACTGACAATCACTACAATAGTGAGTACTACAATCATTTAAATGGGAGGGAGACATCTATATGGCTTAGCTCATTCAGAATGACCTCAGAGTGAACTCAGACATCAGTAAAGCCATAGAACTGTATATGTGCCATGAAGCTGAATAGAGATGTTGCTAGTCTTCTAGCAAATATCCATGTAAATATCACACAACACAGGGTTGTATGACATGCCCGTTATCACTATGAGACACTTGCACATGTAGACCGGCCGTGGGGAGCCGAGAGAGCAGGGCTGCAAGCAGCGCCCTGAAGGTAGACTTTACCAGGAGAAGCGCCAAGCGTCAGGAGAGAGACGTGCTACCGCACACTCACTCTGAGTTAATCATGAGGAAGGGGTGAAATGGAGCTGCGAAGAAGGATGAGAGAGAGAGAGAGCGAGGAAGACAGAGGGAAGGAGAGAGAGAGAGAGAAAAAGAGAGTTTGTGTATGTGTGTGTGTCTTTGTCTGTGTGTGTGTGTTTGTGTGTGTGTGTGTGTGTGTGTACAGTATGTGTGTGTGTGTGTGTGCAAGCATGCACACCCTCTCAAACAGTGTTGCCCCGAGTGTCCACGTGAAGGGTGTTTTATTCCCCACAATTCATTGTATCAGGCGCATTGTCTGCTGTCATAAGGGTGATGCACAGTAGTTTGAGGCAAAGCATGTGAGCTAAGCAAACCAGCGAGTGTTTTATCTCCCCCTGTAAATAATGGCAGAGAGTCGTGCAAGATTAAATAGTTATTACACCGACTGTGTCTCTGCCCGCATAAATGAATTGTGTTTATGTGTGCAGGGATTGATAGGAGGGAAAGCTCGCTGCATTTGTTGCATTTTTGACAATCACTGGAATTCTCCGTCATCTCTGGATGGATCGCGGCTCTGTTTTCCTCCTCTGTGTCTCCCCACATCATCCTTTCCGCCCCTTCAGTGCTCAGTCCATCACACTCGAGGTGCCAGATTTATTGCCTGGCTTCCGGAGGCATCTTGGCAAGGAACTGTGAGAGTTGGCTTCTTGGAGAGGCGCTATAGGCTGGAGGGGTGGAGGGCAGTGGAGTCTGCATTTAGCAATGTGTGTGGGCGCACACACACACACACACACACACACATACATACACGCACATACATACACACACACAGTCCCAGACACAGGCAAATTCATCTACACACTCATGCACTCAGACATCTGAATTCTTTATTTAGGCCATGTTTAGAGAGAGAGAGAGAGAGAGAGAGAGAGAGAGAGAGAGAGAGAGAGAGAGAGAGAGAGAGAGAGAGAGAGAGAGAGAGAGAGAGAGAGAGAGAGAGAGGGGGTTTGCATAGCTTTCCAGTGTGGATGTATTAGGATAATTTCAGACATAGCCACAGTCTGACACACAATCCCTCTCTCTTCCTCTCCGTGCCTCTCTCTCTCCCTCGCTCTCTGCTTGCCATCCCTGCACACAGCCCTCTCCTCCCCCACCAGTGCAGACCTGAGCCCATTGATTGGGGATCACTCAGCGCTGTCGAGGTGCTTTAATTGCTTAGAGAGACGCGGTGTTTTGCGCTACCCATTGGTCCAAGCTGAATAATTCATCAAGCGTCCATCTAATATGTAAATGGAATATTAAAAAGCGACGCAGCATCGCCGACGCTAACATGCCAATTCCCTCCAGCACATCAAATATTATACAGAAGTAAATATTCCTTGAAACACAACATTTCCTCACTGCTTTTGCCATTATGTCATTTGCATACATTTGACATGCGTGTTGATGCATGTTGTGTGTCCCTGTGAGAGCTCTTAGAAGGTTATAAATAATGACAAGCTCCAATATAACTCCCATCTATCTTATTCACATGCTGAACTGATGGTGATGTTGTGCCAAGGGGATGCTACAGTTCACCCAGACACAAACAGAAACACATTCACATTAACACCCGTGTGTGCATACTGAGAGATAAAGACTGGAGGGGCTGGAATAAAATGATGTTTGTGAAGGCGTTTGGTAACTGAGGGCAGCCAGACAGCTGTCGAGGGTGACCTGAGACAGAGAGGGAGGATAGGGGGGGGGGCTTCTTTGGGGGTCTGGCTGATTCAGGCAGGTGGTGCCTCAGGTTGGGGTTACCGTGGCAACTGAGGGGAGGTGTTTGGTGTGAAGGACATGAGGAGCATAAATAAAGCAAGGACTGTTTTTCATCTGAAAGAAAGAGCAAAAGATGTAGAGAGAGAGAAAGAGACTGGGAGATTTTTAAATATTTATTTACTGCATTGTGGAAGTCTGGAGATGGAAGTGTGTGTGTGTGTAGGTGGGTGTTTTTTTTTTGTGTGTGTGTGTGTGTGTGTCCATTCATATTCCCCTGACATGTTTCTCATTAGGCTGCAAGGACACCTTTTGTCTTCTCGTCTGACTCTTAACTCAATATCTTATGCATAATAAAATTGTCTTGTATGCAATATTTGGATGACACTAGAAAGAGCTTCTCTCGACATTTTCATCTGCTTGTTCCCATTTTGTTTTCATCTCACCTTATGCCCCCCTTCTCTCGTTCATAATGCCCCCTTCTCTCGTTCATAATGCCCCCCATCTCTCTCGCTCACAATGTCTCCACTTTTCTCTGCCCCCTCCTCTCTCTTCTCTCCATTCTGTCTATGTCCACATTTACATCGCTTGCTTGATGAAAACCTTCATGCATTTAACTACAGGGGAGGATTCGTAACAAGCTGGCTTGATTTATGCATCCCCATTATTACAGGAGACTTCATATCTTGAGTTTCTGTAAAATCATAGGGCTGTTGAGCTCCTATACCAAGTGATTGCAAACAGAAAAAAATTAATATTTTGAATGACTATTGTAAGCTTATGTGGACATAAGGTGCTTTTGCATTTGAAGACTTTGGTTCCAAAACGCTATATCTCCATTTTTAAAAACATTTAAAAAAAAGTCATTTAATTGTGTATTTCAGGTGATATTAATCAAATTGCAGTTGTGTTGTTTTGATTGAGTAAAGATAAATCAAACAATAATACCCAATTACAATTCTACTGAAATTACTTGGAAAACAAAATGTAAAAAATAAATATTTATGAAAATCCATTGAAATGGAGGATATAGCGCTTTGGAACCAATCTCTTCATTTGTATGTAGATTTCCTGCTTGTGGTTAATGGGCCCATTTGTTCTGTAGATCTACAGGCGCTGCTGGCTGGTGTTTAAGAAGTCCTCCAGCAAAGGGCCACGGCGACTGGAGAAGTATCCGGACGAGAAGTCTGCCTACATCAGAGCATGCCCCAAGGTAGATGGCATTATAGTTACACACATAGCAAAGTACCTGCAGGCATTCATACACACACACACACACACACACACTCTCACTTTCTCTCTCTCTCTCTCTCAATGTACAACCATGAAAGCATTTCTTTTGAGATAGAGAGGCCTTTCTTTTTGCGATAGTGAGAGGGAAGGGGAGAAAGTGGGAGTGTTCTCCTCACTCTCTTGTCAGCTGGCAGAGAGGATGCCTGCTTTTCTGGGGAGATTTAATAGTCAGGCCAGTAGACAGGGTTGCTCAGAGAGATCAGACACACACACACACACACACGCACACACACACACACACACACACACACACTCACTTACAGATATGCACACACACACACACACACACACACACACACACACACACACACACACACACACACGCACACACACAGATATGCACACAGACACACACACAAACACACATATTTTGATTGACAGCTGGTCTCCCAGCCATGCCTAGGATAAGTCAGGAAGAGTTGTATAGCTCAAGTTGTTTTGATCTCCCATCTTCTCCACATCTTCCACTCTTTCTTTGGGGTGTCAGTTTTACTTCACTAAGCGCTGCCTGCTGCTGCCTCTCAATTTCCCATCCTGTCCAGCCGTCCACAGTCCACACAGCATTATCTCTCTTTGCTCTAGTCTGGGCAGGGAAACTATTATTGATATTGATTGCTGGCGCGTTCATCGACCTTTTGACCTTGTCGTCCAGGTAACCGAGATAAGCAATGTGAAGAACATCACAAGGCTCCCGCGGGACACCAAGCGGCAAGCAGTGGCCATCGTCTTCACTGATGACACATCACGGACATTCACCTGCGACTCAGGTATGTGCCTATGTAGTGCATGCTCGGCCTTATACACCTAAGCCGCATGAGGTCACAGGGGTTCACCTCTCAGCCCTGCTTCATACCGCACTCTTTCTCCTGCCCTCTTTTCCAGAGCTGGAGGCGGAGGAGTGGTTCAAGACCCTGTCAATCGAGTGCCTGGGCACTCGTCTCAATGACATCAGCCTGGGGGAGCCCGACCTATTGGCTGCTGGCGTTCAGTGCGAACATACAGGTGAGTCTCTACAAGTACACATGGACTTAATGCGTATGACTGTATGGTTGTGTGATGTAGGTGTGAGTATATGTATGTGTGTATGTGAGGCATAATGACTGGCGCTATATCAGTAAGCTTTGAAGTGTTCCCTGAAGGGTGCATGACTCAACCACGGCCCTCTCCTGTGTGTGTCTGCTCTCAGAGCGCTTCAACGTGTTCCTGTTGCCCTGCCCCAACCTGGACATCTACGGCGAGTGCATGATGCAGATCACCCACGAGAACATCTACCTGTGGGACATCCACAACCCCCGCACCAAACTGGTCACCTGGCCACTGTGCTCGCTGCGGCGCTACGGCCGCGACGCCACCCGCTTCACCTTTGAGGCCGGCAGGTGAGCGAGCTAGCAGGGGCATACACTGTCAACACTCCCGTTTTTCCTGGGTTCTCCCGTATTTCAAGGTCATCTCCCAGCACCCTCCCATTTTGTTATTTCTCCCGGAAAACTCCTGTAATTTGCATGGTCATCAAACTTCATTTTGAAATCATTGATCCATTCATTTTTTCTATTAGTCTGACATCTCTCAAGTTGCCACATTGTGTATGAAATACACCCTACACATACACGATCACTTAGTTTCAATTTCAACCGTTTTGTCATAGGCTAAAACCTAGCAACCCAAAACCCAAATAACTGCGCAGCCTGAGTCTCGTCGTAAGCAAGCGGGCTAGTTAAATGGCCTACTCCAGAACTAGCTGTTGTGAAATTGTTGGAAATTTAATTGATTAACACATCACATAAACTGTTACTGAGTGTTGTTGATACACTGAAACTTGTGCCCTCGGAACCAAATCTGACAGCAAGCAGGCAGCTGGTGGATACATAACTGGCATGCGTAAGGTAATGGTAAGGTAAAAGCAACGACCGAAATGCAGTGTTGAAACCATAGGTTGAAACACGTGTATGAAACGTATTAAATATGCAAACACAGATCCGGCATAAACACTGACCCCCGCCCCCCCCCAAAAAAAAAAATCTCCTGTTTTTGGAAAGCTAAATGTTGACAGGTATGAGCAGGGGAGGGCAGAGAGCAGCAGAGAGGTCGCGGGAGTAAGGGAGTGGCTTCGTATGAGGAGCTCTGCTTTTGCACCCCTGATGTTTACAGCTAGATACCGTACCTGAGGGATGGTGTGATAATCTCCATATTGAATACATTA
>NC_063202.1:16098381-16144728 GCF_017589495.1 Alosa alosa
ATATAAAATCGATTGATGAAATGTATTAGAACATTGATGAAATAAATGTATTAGAACTATTTAGAATACTGTTCCAGTCCCATCAGTCGAAAGCTATTCTCTAACTACTAGAATGCACCAGGGAGTAAGCAGTTGTTATAAACATGATTAAGAGAGTATACGGCTGGACTGGGTGAGGGTGGAGAAGTCTTACGTCTATGGCTATTGCTTGTTACTTAATGCTGGAAGACACAAACACACTCTGTCTATCTCTGTCTCTCTCTCTGTCTCACTCTCATACACACACACACACTGCCACACATATGCACACACACACACACTTACCTTATTTTTGTTGTGTTGTATTACGATAAAGAAGGGCTAAGTCTGTATGGATATATCTCCCCCTGTATTTTCTGTTGATGTCTGCCTCTGTATATAGAACCTGATCTGGGTTGTTGCTGCCCTCCCGGGCCACTGTAGATAATGCTATTTATTTTACATCACGTGATTGTTCATGGACAGCTCCACTGATATGTGTATGTCATTCTGTTTGTTTGTTTGTTTTATTTGTATGTGTTTGTGTGTGAGTTCAACTGCACAACTCTGGTTACACGAAAGACCATACTTAAAGCTGATGGAGTTGGTTGATTTGACATTACTCAGTCTTTTTTTTTTTTTTTTCAAACATCCAGTCCATTGGTTTTATTCTCTGAATTGGATTCATGACAAAAATGAATTACCTGTGGACTCATGACATAAAAGCCCCCTACTACTGTCAATTCCTTAATCATCTGTCGTATCACAGAGCTTAGTCGAGTGAATGCCAACTTCCAATCTTGTGCTCTTGGTCATAATCACATAGCTGTCTTTGCTAGAGCGGTATGCAATCAGGTACAAACTCCCCAATCACATGGTTTGGACTGGCGTACTTTGCCCATCGAAGTGACATAGATTGATTTAGCTTCACTCACACATTTGAATTACTAGCCAAGTTTGACTCTATATTACCGCAGTCTTTAGAAAGTGCTGCTAATATCATGAGTGAACAGTAAGGTCAGGTCTCAGCTCATTTGAAAAAGCAGTATGGGACTAATGGAGATTATACAGCTTATCAGTTGGAAGTAATGAAAACACAGCTTGTTTTCTAGATTTCACTCTGACTAGCTGACTGTTCTCATCTCAGAAATCATTAGAATGATCCACAGGAATGATTTTACAAATAGATTAAACAAGGACAAGTGACATCATTGTAAAACCCATCAGCTAGCTTCTTCATTTCCATACAACCCAATATAGAGAATGCCAGTTCAGGATTTGTACACGTCTGTGTCAAAGTGGGAAGTTTTTCTTTTCTCTGCACAAAACCAGACTAGAGACTCAAAGTACAGAAGACTATTTCTGCTTGTTTGACCTAAACAGCGTATGCATATAAAATCAACTGTAAAAGCTTAATGCAGAACTCCTTCATGTTTGAAGCTTCATTACACCGTGAAAGAGCTGTCTTTCTTTGCTGTCTTGAGATGTGTTCATGAGAGTGTCTGGCTGTCAAAAAGCAGATACAAGAAGCAAGAGTCAAATGCATATTTTGTCAGCGGGTCAAAGAATCCATTGCGGTGAACCTTAGTGTGCAATGTAGTTGTGGTAGGAGCATGTTGCAGACTCACCCACATTGCATGAGTTCCTTTCACATAATGCCATGTGTGTCCAGTAATGTTTGTGGTAAAACATTTTGCAGTTTTTTCAATAAAATGTTTTTACACACTGAAGTGAGGGCTTTGTAATGTAACACCTGTAAAGTAACATTGTATAAATGTAAAAAATATTTAATTAGTGAGTTTTGATCTCTCCTATATGGCAACCTTCTATATGACTGCCTACCCAGATGAAGTATCTGTTATTGGAGAGGTCAAAATGCCACTAGATGTAGTCTTTTAAAGCAGCACAAACAAGAGTTACTCCTTTGTTCCTACCCGAACACAGAAAGTTGCTAGGTCGGTAATCACCTATAGAGGGCCGCTCAGACAATGGCAGAAGTCATGTTATGTTATGAGGTTATGTGCCATCAAAATTATTTTGGAAACGTTTAAGGTAAAAAAAAAAACTGTTACGGGTGCCTTTAATGATGTCTTACATCTCACATCCAAACAATCTCACAAGTGACACTGCACACATTCCACAATAAGCTCTTTGGTCTTCTTGGGGTTGAGAGCCAGGTTGTTGTCAGTGCACCACGATGTTAGGTGCTGGACCTCCTCCCTGTAGGCCGTCTTATCGTTGTTGCTGATGAGACAATCGCCGTAGTGTCGTCTACAAAGTTTTTTTATATATGTTGGAGCTGTGGTAGCTGTACCCCAACCACCTTAGACGCTACATTAACCAGCTTTGTTAGCTTACGCTTGCTGATCATTGGAAGACCACTGTACCACACCACAATACGAAATGTCAGGACTAATTCAATAAAACACTGGTAAAACTCTTCAGCTGCTGAGAAGCCTACCTCCTGCTGAGGTGACGTCAGAGTGTTCCCAATATGTTGTTCAGTGTACATCACAGCAGGAACTTCATCTACACTGAGAAGGAACTTCATCTACATCAATGTGTGTGACTATAGCACTGCCTAACTACCAAACATCCTGTTGATGTTGCAAATGAAAATAACTTTTACAAAAAGTCAGTTACTGGAGATGCAAGAGAGGAGGATAACCAAGTCTTGGACAAAACCTTAAGTTTGTCTTCCTTAAAGGTGCTCTAAGCGATGTCATACATTTTTTAGACTAAACCGTTTCACCATCCGCTAGCTGCCTGTGTCCTGAATAGACTGTTAAAAAAAAACACGATCTCTGTGGACAACCCAGGCTCCAAAAAACAAAAACACAAAACAACTTGGGCAAACCTTGCCCATAAAAACATAACAAACTGTTCCAGCAAATCACCGATGAGATGCACGTTTAGGAAAGTTTCAATTGCAAGGGAGGGAGGGGGAGGAAATAGCGAGCTAGCTTTCTGTTTTGTTTGAACGCCAACAGAAGTGACGTTACCCAGCATCGCTTAGAGCACCTTTAAAGAAGCCCTATGCAACAAGCCCTATGCCCTATGCCCTATGCAATATGCAACTTTCTGGTCCCGGACCTCGAAAATGTAGTCAGATTGTAGTTTCTAAGAACACTGCAAAACGGACTCCGACTTGGCTTTGTTGCTGTTTAAATTGTAAGTAGCCTACCCTTGGGTGAACTTCGTTTTTGTAATGTGGTTTGATAGTCTCTTGAACAATGTGTTTGCTCGACCGTTTTATTGTGAGCCCTGTATGTGTTTAGCTTGGTTTCTTGATGGCTAGCTCGCTAGCTAGTGGGGGTTTAGCGTAGTTAAAAATAACTTTGACAAAAAGACTCTTACAGTTGCAAGGGAGAAGGATACCTCAGCTTGTAAAACTGGTTGGGCCTCCAGTTTAGCTCAGACACCTCCTCAGCTCCTCACTGACCTCCTGATCAGAGCCCGTCTCTAAAGCCTCAGAGTAGCCTTCTTCCTGCTGAGTTGGTGCCAATGAGGAATTAGTGTCTCCAACATGTCCTTTGGTGTCATCCTGGGTCTGCAAACAGAAATGGCACTGTATCATTATACAGTGTAAGACAACCTCTATAGCAGCCTCTAGTGGAAAACTAGGGTACTATCAAAACATTAAAGGATTCAGAGAGATACAAAGAACTTAATAAGAAACACCACTTACTGGAGTTGTGATAGAAGAAAATTCAGTTGTGGACAAAACCTGTTGGGCCTTCAGTTTCTCATCCTTAGGAAGCTCTGAAACCTCTTCGGTGGCTTTCTCAGTCTCCTCTCCTCCTTATGATGAAAGTCAGTGGGGCATCTGGTGGTCTAGGTGTCTTTACCAGGACCTTTCCCAGATACAGTGGTGGCAGTTATCATTGTAGAATCACCCTTGTTATGCTCACTGACACTTCTCAGGATGTACAATTCTCATCCACTCAGCGCATCTTTTGTTATTTGTTTTCTTCAGTTCATTCTCAAACATCCTCTCTACCACCTTAACATTTATAAACTCATTCATCCTGGTGGAAAACATGAAGTAGTTGAGATTAGGTCATTTTCACACATTTATAATTTTTTACAGTCAAGGTAACTAAAATACAGTGTTTTTAATGACACATTAAAGGAGAATTCCTGCAATTTTTCATAGATCTCTGTTTCTCAAGGTCACTGAGTACTGTCGGTACGAACAAAAATTAGTTGCTGCAGCCAACAGCTAGAGCTGTTACCTTTGTATTAAGTATGATGCCTTCTTGTTTTGTTTGTTGATTTTGTTTGTCTAACAAACAACTGTTTGGTCAACTGCCAATGTGTATAAAAGTGCTATAAATTGACACTGGCATTAATATAGAAATAAACTATCTTAACTTAATTTAATCCCAAGATCATTATAAAGAAAATGAACATTGCTGAAGCCATGGCTACCCCTGATTTCAGAGTGGCTGGCTTTATGACATCACCAGAAGAACACAGTGGAGTTCTAGATGACAAATGACTCTTTGGTGTCTCAGGGCCTGTCCACACGGAGACGATTTTTAGGTTAAACGCAGAGGTTTTGCTTCGCCTTGGCCGAGCGTCCAAACGAATCCTGTAAACGCACTGCCCGAAACCGCACTTTTCTGAAACCTGGTCCCAGAGTGGAAAAATCTGAAACCGTAGCGTGTTTGAATTTGTTTAGACAGCTAAACCGCGACATCCTGCTTTATGTGATCGATGATGTCATCGCCACACCTCAGCTGCCCTGGACTTGCACTTATAGTATTGCCTAACAATACTAGTTTTCATACATGACATTACCTACGATTACACTCCGTAAGATAAATATCACAACTGGTGCTGCGCAGCGCCGATAGCTTATGACTTGGTGGACTGAACATTGTTTTTCCCGGTCTTTTTTTATGCATTCTAGCTACTGTCAGTGACGCGAGAGAACTTAAGTTATTAGAAAAGTGCGGTGTAAGTTTAGGCTACATTAATTTGTGCGTAGTGCCAGTGTCATTCATTTATTTTACATGTCTTACAACATATATACATGCATTCACAGTCAGTGAAATCAGATATAAGCATACAAAGACGCTTAGAACTCACGTTAAGCCGACGGTAGCACACTGAATGCAAATGCGCGATTTGATGCAGGCAAACGTATTGACTGAAGGTTTTATAGCAATATTATAAATGTGGCGACAGAATAGCCTAGAACTTGGGTAAGCCTTGCGTTTAGTAGCCTAATTGCGGTGATAGCCAAAACTAGTGTGAATCACGGACTATCCTACAACCAAAGAAAGTAAAGGTGATTAGTAGGCCTACCTGCGTTAGCCAAATAAAGGACGGGACTGCACCCTTCACAAACCGTAAAATAGTCAGTCTTATCAGGACCCCTTTCTTGCACTTTCATAAATAATTCGCATTAGTTTAATATTTAATTACAAAGAAAATCCTATTTTGCCTCTTCCAGTGTAGAGCTCATACACTGAGGGCAGTGTAAGCTCTCATACAATGGAGAAACCTGTAGGTAAAGGTATGTGTATAGGTTTACCTGTAAAAATTGTGCTTGATATATTACTCTTTTCAAGACTGATACATGTGGAATCTTATGCGTTTTCAGATGAGCCGCCTGATGGCCATCTTCCTGCATGGACCCACATGATTGATGGCAGAGTGCAACAGGTGAAGAGTAAAACTGAAAATTCCTATTGTGAAGTGAAAAAATAGAACTAATCCTGTTCATTCAAAAAATGAAATACCCTTTTTGGTCTACAACTGAGATACCAAAATCCTCTTAAATTGTCTTTATGAACTTTAATTAAATAACCTGTATGGAAATGACTGGCTTCCTGCACCACTATAGTCCAGTGGACAGAAAGGTGAACCCGGAAATGTTGAGTACACCAAAGTTTTATGATGGAAATATATAGTATGGGTTCCCAGCATGCAGAAACTGCCGGATGCTAATTTGCATATGTTGGGCAATTTGTGTATTTGAACTAATTAGCATAAATTAGCATAATCACCTATATTGATCATATTATAAGAGCTGCTTGGCCAAAATGGACCATGTTAGTATGTTTTTAGGGGTTACTGGAGATGCTGAGTCCATATCTGACATTTTCAAGATTCAAAATCACTATTTAAACTTGGTCACGTTTTTACTCTCATTAAGCTGATTTTGCTGAGTTTTTGGGGGCGATTTTTGGAGGATAAAAATGTTCAGTGTTTAGGAATAATTTGGATCCTCAAGTTATTTCTGAATTCCACAATCATTTTGGAAATAGCTATTCACTGGCCCTCTGCTGTGACTCACAATTGAGTAACAAAGGGAAGAACTAGCCTCTACTACTCCTCACTGTCCTCATCCGTTGTCCTGTCGCCATCTTCTCCAGACTCTTCATCCCTGTCCTTCTGCTGTTTTTGCTGTGTAAATATATTGCAACATGTAACATCACTGCCTTTGCAGAAACAATAATTAGTACAGGCTAGGCCTGCAGCTGCACAGCTGCACTTTCCAGATACATGTATACACTGTTTTAACCCAGCTTTGCAGTTACAGCTGATAACATCTAACAAATCAGGAGGAGCAACAGGACTTGAATCGAGGGTGGGCAAGTTCCTCTCCTTTCTTCATACCTGTCTTCTAACTCCCTCCAAACGCGGTTATATCCACAGCCGGTGGATCAGGATGGTCTGCTTCTTTCCAAAGCAGCACCTGTAGATGGTCACGTTTTCCATTGAGGAGCAAGTTGCGTTCTGTAGGAGACAGTGTCTTCAGTGCTGGAGGAGCCGGGAGTGGGAGACCTCACCGCCAGGGATGAATTACTGCACGGGCCTACTGGGCCCGGCCCAGGGGCCCAAGGGGTCAGGGAGCCCTGAAGCCCAAGCCTTTGCATGAAATCATTGTCTCAATATCAACACATCAGGATGTAGGCTATGAATCTGATTGAATTTAGTATTGGCCATCCCCAAAATGCACCAGAATACAGGAAATCACATCAAACAAATTAAAACATTTCTGAGGAAGGACCTCCAAACCCCCCTTCCACATATGCGACAATTAATGGGGGACCCTTAATACATCTGGGCCCAGGGGCCCGAAAGTTCATAATCCGTCCATGCTCACCGCTAGGTGGAGGCCCAAGCAAAAGGATCCGAAGAGAACCCTTGTAAGGGGTACTAAAAAGCTTACAGAGGCCTTCAGTAGAAGCCGCAGGAGGAGACCAGCCGTCGCCTGGACCTAGCTACGGGAGAAATGCTTGCCTGAAGAGGGTTTTGATGCAGTGGCCACGGCGGAGAAGGACTTCACGCGACTGGGAGAGCGGTCTGAGGAAGCGGCCTTGGAAAATAAGGTAGTGACGCTGGCCTGGGCGCTGACTTCACCGAGAGAAGACCTTGAGCCCCTGCCCCCGCCGGACAGCTTTAGGCTGGAGTTGGCGGTGGCCCTGGCTGCGGAGCAGAGCAGAGGTGGAGCGGCAATGAGGTGGTGCCTTGAGGATGGACGGTTGGCGGAGCCTGTTCAAGTCGGCCTGTTCACCGGTGCTCTTTAGAAAAATAAGGGGGAAAAAAGTTTGTTGTGTGAAATCCGATGGCATGAGCCAGAGAGGTCTAGGCCGTGGCGCGATCGTGGCGGTGTGGAGTGGCCGAAACAGCGGAGGACAGCTCTGCGACAAGGCAGCAGAGGAGGGACGCCAACGTCGGTAGCTGTAGCTGTGCGCAGCGTAGTCCGACTGCGATGGAACTGGAGTCTGCTGCCCCAACTGGCGAGTCGACGGAGTGGAGCATCGGAGGTGCAGTGCCAGTTACGGTGCTCAGCGCCGGGGAGTCTGTGGCAGTGGAGGCTAGGCCCGCCAGGTGTTGGAGGAACGTTGCGGTGGTGCAAACTGCGAAAGTGCGACCTGAGGGCGTTCTCTGAAGGGAGCTGGGGACGAGAGGCGACAGACCAGGTGACTGCTAGCACGCCCCGCATTGGGCCGCTGGTGGTTGTGGTTTCCCAGGGTGAGTAGGGCTCTTGCGGTGTGTGCACCCCACCTGCTGTGTGGCAGTGCCAGAGACTAACTGCTGGACTGAATGTGGGAATGCCCGCGCCGAGGATGGCAATGGCTTGTTGGGGGAGCTGTGCAACGCCAGCGTGCTGGACTGTGCTTGAGATTCCCACGATGTTTCGTGCTGGGGATTCTGGGAGAACTGAATGATCATCTCAATACCAATGTTTCCCAAAAGGCTTGTCCCAAGGAGAACAGTATTACCTTAAACACACATGAGGAAACTGAACAGTCAAATCAGTAGACTAGGATAAGCTAGCCAACTATGCTACTTTGTTTACAATATTTCCAGGCTTCAACCAGACAGCTGAATGTGGTAAGAGTTGTAATAGAAATAGTAGGCCAAAGCTATAGGCTAATCTGCATAAAGTGTGCTGTCATAAATATCAGACATTCAGTATTCTCTCTTTTTATATCAGGATATAAAATAATACAGATATATTACATTGTAATCCTCTGGTACTCTAAGGTAGGCTATTGAAATGTCTAGCCCCAAAAAAAAAAAAAAAAAATCAAGGTTTGTATCAAACCGTGGGTCAAAAATCGTGATACAAATCGAATTGTTAGGTTGGTGTATCGTTACAGCCCTACTGTATATCGCTACAGCCCTATCCTCCAAAAATCTGTACCAAAAAACTCAGCAAAATCAGCTTAATGAGAGTAAAATGTGACCAAACCAAGTTTAAATAGTGATTTTGAATCTTGAAAATGTCAGATATGGACTCAGCATCTCCAGTAACCCCTAAAAACATACTAACATTGTCCATTTTGGCCAAGCAGATGCTAATTAGCTCAATTACACAAATTGCCCAACATATCCAAACTAGCATCCGGCAGTTTCTGCATGCTGGGAACCCATACTATATATTTCCATCATAAAACTTTGGTGTACTCAACATTTCCAGGTCCACAATGGGGCTCTATGGGCTGTCCACCGGACTACTAGCGGGAATGCTCTCAACACCTTTCACATTGCATAATGACCTAAAATATTATATTTTAAATGAAATATAAACTATTTAATTTCCTGTAGTAGTGTGTCCTATAGTAATACATTCACATTTTACATATGTACCTTTAACACACCCCATCCCCTCCTCCTCTGTCTACAGGTAAAGGTGATAACCAGTATTCATTCATTTTCCATTCTTCACCGGGACTAATGTGGCTGCTGACCATGAGTATTATAACAAAGTTGTGGAGAAATGCCTCCTTCAAAGAGCAAAAATCCTGACATCTACCCCTACCGAGGCACTCCTTCACAAGCAGGAGCTGGTCAGTAATCATATGAGCCTGTTTTCTCTGTATATAAGTTCTGTGCAGCTTGAATTAGACATATAATATGTACTGTACATATGTGCATAATATGTGGGATTCATGTATCCTATAAATATCAAATATTCTCCAACTGAATCCAGCTCTGAAAATGTGTGCAAATGAATCTAAAATCACCATGCTTTGAGACATAACTAACACACCGTATTTGTGTCTTTGAATGTTTTTTAGGTTGACATAAATTCATGTTTAGTGGGCATTCAGGAATTCAGATCTATGAGACGTGCGATGGATCAGCAACTGAACATGGTAGTCTTTTCCAAGTACAATATACTGTAGTTTCAAGTAATTTCCTCAGTGTCAGATATGCTGTAGCCTTTCCCTTAGCTGTGTGATATAGTTTGGCTTTGCTGTATTCGATCTGACATTAAAAGAACGTACAGAATATATTAAGACTCAATGAAATTGTGAAAAAGTGTTAGTCTTATCTTTTTTGTGAATGAATCGCTTGGATCACTGAAATCAGTTTGCTTTTTTCTGCAGTCTAATAACGCTGTAGGGAAGAAGAGAAGACAGAGGGGAAAAGGCACGTGCTGTCGCTAAGACAGAGGCTCAGGAGTCCACTGATAAAGCTGAGAGTATGGAAACCCGTAAACCACCTGAGAAAGAAATGCTCCAAGGTGTAACCAAAGATATGACGCCTCAAACCGAGAGCAACACACCTACATGTATCCAAGAACCAAAGATTAAAGAGAATGAAAACAATGTCTGTGCGACTAAAGGAGTTTCTGAGTTCCTTGCATCAACTGTGGATGAGGAAGATGAAGATAAGAAATTCGATGTGTTTGTCCTCTCTACTGATGTGTCCTCCTCGCACACCACACCGGTCCCTAACGATGTCATGGCTGTGGTTTCATTGATGCTATTGAGAGTAATGAGGAAGAGGCAGAAAGAAAAGTAGAGACCATGAAACGTCAGCTCAATGCCAAATGCTCCTCTGCCACAGTGGTAAGAATCTGCCTTTTAATGTGTTTCATTTTTTTCTTTAGTAGTACAGTAAATGATTAGGCTTACTTGTTTCCTTCAATACTATGGTGAGTAGTTGTAGTCAATAATATCAGGGAAATGCTGTAAAAGAGCTTAAAGGAATTATCCGGAGTAAAATGCACTTTAGATCAATTTACGGATGATTGGGAGTACATACGTTAAGTTGACATCAAAATCATGTCATTCGGATGTGTTTTGAGAAAGTTCGATTTTACCGTTTTTAGTCAAAACTCGTTAGCCTGGAAGTGACCCAGGCAGGTTACTCCACACTCGGCAATCGACTCCTATGGACTTTCCCCTAAAGATGGCAGCTGCAGCAGCAGCAGCAACATTTCCGGAAAGGTACTGGCTTGATGAAATTCATTCTGGACTCTATATCCGACCACATAAAGACCTCGGGATACTTCGGTTTGGCTTTAGGGACCCACTACTCACTACCACGTAAGTGTAATGTTGTTTGGAACTGTAGAAGAGGTATAAAAATAGCGTTTTGTAGCGGCGAAATGACGGGTCATGTCCCTGACAAAGACAGGGATCACCAGAGGCCCACTGACTCTCATCATAAGGAGGAAACTGAGAAAGCCACCAAGGAGGTTTCAGAGCTTCCTAAGGATGAGAAACTGGAGGCTCTACAGGTTTTGTCCACGACTGAGTATTCTTCCATCACAACTCCAGTAAGTGGTGTTTCACATTGAACTTCTCCTTGAATCTTTGGATGTTTTGATAGTGTTACGCACAGTAATGGCACAGGGCCATTTCTGTTTGCAGGATGAACGCGTAAGTGAAGTTCCTGTGATGGACACCAAAGGACATGTTGGGACGTTTATGAGTTCCTTAAAGGCGCTCTAAGCGATGTTGGGTAACGTCACTTTTGATGGCTACTCCTTCCCGCTCCCTCCCGTGCAGTTGAAACTCTCCTAAACCCGAATCTCATCGGTGATTGGATGGAACAGTTTATTATGATTTTATGGTCCAGGTTGAACCAGGTTTCTGTTGCCGTTTTTGGAGACTGGCCTGTGCACAGAGATCACATTTTTTACAGTGTACTCAGGGCACAGGCAGCTAGCGGATGGTGAGGTGATGTTTGCTGTATGTTATAAAACATGTTTTAGCTTAGAAACCGCGTAACATCGCTTAGAGCCCCTTTAAGGATGAGAAAATATATGCAGGTTTTATCCACCTCCCTTGCAACTCCAGTGTCTTTTTTTAAAAGTTATTTGTATCTCCTTGAATCAAAAGGATTTTTGATAGCTGGACAGTGCTATAGTGTCAAAAACTATTTGGACACATTGATAAATGCACATTTGCCATTTTCTCAGCAGTCCCAGGTGTCTGTGAGGTTCCTGCTGTGATGGACACTGAACAATATATTGGGGACACTGAGTCCTCTCTGACGTCACCTCAGCAGGAGGTAGGCCTCTCTGCAGCTGCAGAGACAGCCTCTGGTCAGAAGGTCATTGAGGAGCATCAGGCTCATAAGCAGGACTCTGAGAACACCTTGGAGGAGATTTCTGAAATGCAGGCAGGGTTTACTGATAGGGCTGACAGATTAGTCACCCGTTTGACTGGTCAGAAAAAAGCGCACAGCTAGAGCATAGCGCATACTGTCGTCTCACAACCACTTCTCAGTGGAGAAGAAGCCATGGGCGACAGTCAGATTTCTGGCCCGGCGTGACCTCATTCATGGTGGACTCACAAAATGTTTTGATGATCGTCCTGAAATGATTGGCCGTGGAAGTCACCTTTTAATAATGCAAAACAAGGGCTGTTCCTCACAGCGAGTGAAGAACTCGATTTTTTAGTCAAGTGGCTCAGCTCTACGTCTTCTGAATATGTGAAGAGGATAAGGGCTGTACAGCTGTAGGCCTACACGCCAGGTATCCTGATGTTGGACTAAGGATGTCATGGGAACACCTTGAAGAGGCATGTGGCGCTCCTGAAGTAGTTGAAAAAGCAGTTGTTGAAGGGATAGAATCCTTTCCAAAAATAACAAAGTAGGATCCCTTGAAACCATGTGGGCTGGGTGATCTGCTACAAGAAGTCCTCTCCGCTAAATCAGAAGGCTACTTGACTGGGCTCTGTTATATGGCGTCAGTCCAATTGTCAAAAAGTTACCACATCCTTTACAGGATGAATGGATCCACCAAGGTTACAGTACAAGAGAAATCATAATGTTTCGTTACCGCCATTCTCATTCTTTACCAACATTATGTTCACAGAAGCACAAGCACAAACGACCCCAGCTTTATCTTCAGCCTTGGCACAGGCCTGGTTAAATCCTGTGTTTAAGAAACAGACGCACGTTTGAACAGTTTGCCGTTACTGTTCATAAAACTGGAGTCACAACAACAGCTAATTCTCCATCTATCAGCTGTTCCCCTAACTTACCAGCTGATGCAAACAAGCAGTGTCTCATTCACAAAAACAAGCCCCACCCACTCAGACGATGTTGAGGATTCAGAGCAAAGCCTTTGCATGAGAGAAAGGCCTTTCTTACAGACAATGGGGTTTGTTATCACTGTTGCTCTTCTACTACACACCTAGCTAAAGTACTCTCCTTACTTGTTCTGGCGTTACTAAAACAGTAGGAAGATGTGCAACAGGATTCCAAGCACAGTCACTAGATGGCAAGACACAGGTGCTTCTTCCAATGCTCATAGAGTGCAATACCTGACAATTGTTCCAAGATACCAATGTTCACTCGTGTCTGGTTCCTTTTTTTGTCAAACTCCCTTTTCTTCTTCTTCCGTTCCTCCGACAGTCGCTTCTTGGGTCTCTTATTTGTCGATTGATCCATGATGAATGCAACAATTGCCTTGCAACTGGTTGTTTATATCTAGCCGGTCCAATGTTTAGGAGTGTGTCTGCCGTAAAGCATTTTCAAAACTACAATCTGACTACATTTTCGAGGCGCGATTGGATACTTCCGCTGAGTCACATCCGGATTTACCTGGACCGGGTCCAGAGAGTTGCATATTCGTTTTTTCCACAGAGAAGCGATAGTGGGAGACGAAGCACCCACCAAACGACCCAGAAAGTGTTGTAGAACCATCAGAACGACTGTTAACCTGCATTTTTGATAAAATTGTTGCATAGTGCTTCTTTAAGTGTTACTGCCTTATCAATGCAATCCGACACTTTTTTGCTTTGAGAGGCCCAGCCAAGCAAATCCGTTCCGACTGTGGGACAAATTTCGTGGGCGTCTGCAAGGAATTAAACATGATATCAGAGGAGTCGAGCATGAGGAGTTTCCTAACAGATGAAGGGTGTTGATGGAAATTCAACCCTCCACATGCCTCCCGTATGGGAAGGGCTTAGGAAAGGCTCATTGGGGGGGCCAGGCGATTCTTAGATTCTATGCTCCTTCAATCACCTCAACTCACTCAGGAAGTACTGCCAACATTCATGGCTGAATTGTCTGCTATAATGAATGCTAGACCTGAATGACTGGCCCAATCTGGAAGCAGGTGCAACACCTCGCCAATACATTTTGGGAATGATGGAGGCGAGAATACTTGGTCACTTTGCGGAATCGTTGCAAATGGCAAGTGAGCAAGCTGAACATAAAAAAAGGGGACATCATTCTCATGAAGGACAGTCAGGTCAAAAGAAATCAGTGGCCTGTCGGACTTGTCACCAAAGCATTCCACAGTAGCGATGGGAAAGTCAGGAAGGTTGAGCTGAAGGTTGCAAATCAAGGAAGCATCAAGATCTTCTTGGGGCCCATCTCGGAAGTGATTCTTCTTATGTCTTCAGATGAACAAGACTCTTTGTTGTAGTTAACTTGTTTGATTGTGTGTTACCTGTATATTGGTATTTACTAAATGTGATGTTCATGCAAATAGCTCAGCCATCTTGTTTTCACGTTTAGTTTTAAAGGAGCCATGATCGAGGCAGGTTATTTACCGCTCTGAATTGGCTACAGATGATTCCTTTCATTTTTCTATCCTTTCTGAATGCCCAGGAAACCATCATTTGTAAGTAGAAAATATTTTGTTAGCTTAAGGCAGTTAAAAGTGAAATGTCTCAGGCAATGTATTTACCACAATAATAATACTTTGTTTTAATGGGCTGTATTTACCATTTCAGTTAACAGTAACTACTTGTTAATTGCTCTTTATTTTCTAATAATGTCTCCTAAGATACATTTGTATTGTGTTTCCAAGAACTGCTAAGAACTGTACATTTTTGGTTCCGACTTTTCTTCAGTATTCAGACCTGTTAAGCTATATCTGTCGAGCTGTGAAGCCACTTCAAGGACAAGGACAGAATAGCTGTAGCCTATTTAATACAGGGTTGCTGATAGCCTAAGTATATTAAATAAAAAATATGTTTAACTATCTTTTTTCCCCGAATAAACTTGCTTCCTTTCAATGCTGGATTTCTCTTTCTTTTATCCTAGTATGATTACAACTCCAAACCGGGGCCTCTAGTCACCCTAGTCTAAGATAATTCACCAAAACATGTTTTTTTGCAACCTTTTCTACTCAGCTATTCCAGGGGTCCCAATTATTGTTGAGGGCCTAACAAAAATAGCACCAATGACAATGCATGTAGGGGAGAGTATAGGTTAATTTTGCTTTTGTCAAAGCCTGTCTAAATTAGTAGGATGCACACAACAGATTGATCTTTTTCCCCAATGTAAGGTTACATTCAAGCCATTCGCAACTACCATACCCAAAATATCAGTCTGTAAACATTTCTTGTTTTACCACAATAATGTCTCTGTTGTCTCTGTGCATCAGTTGCAGTCAACAGTTTTCTTTTCTTTTTTTAATCAATGCCAAGTTAAGGACTGAAGTATTTAGATAGATATTACTCTTAGAATTAAGTGTCACACACAAAATTGCTTTTGAGTTGCAATAAGTTTATTGATAAAGAAAAGGCAAGAGACAAACGTAGAGGGTACTTCATATAGAAACATGATGCTTCAGGGGCTAAAATAGATAAGACAAAATAAACACTTATACTACCTCGTAGTAACACTTTAAAACATTTCCTTTAAAACCGGCTGCACATCACATTTGTAATGCACTAGAAGGATTTCATCTTCTCCTTCTACGCAGTTTTGAGGAGGAAGTGGATTTTCCACCACAGTCTGTGGCATTGCAAGCACACGACTCAATGTAGATGTAGGAGTATAGAACTCTTTTGCCATCAGGGCAGATCAGCTCCACAACTTTCTTCTGCGTAGTCTCCTCCTGACAACAAGAGCAAGAATGCACCAGTCCGTTGGCCTGTGCCGAGTATCTATGAAGAGATGAACGTACACACATAAAGGTGGATGTGGTTTAGAATGTGACCAGTAACTTCATACAAAATATTGAAGTAATTTCACATCGCTTATTGATAAAGTTGATTGATCAGCACACGCATACAATACTTTTTTCTGATTCTAGAGAGTTCTGACTTATGATACTAACATGGATGATGTTCCACAGGAGCCTGCACAGGAGGTGAGCTCTACGTTCTCTGAGGTGGTACAGCCAAGGTAGGTCAGTTTGGTACTGTTCGTCTGAACATTACAGGTACTGCGCAGGGTACCTGTGGGAAATTAAAAGGTAAGAGGGTTTCATATAGAAGCTACTTGATAAAGATAGAGATATTTTCCAGTCACAGCACATGTAAACAGTATTGGTAATTAACATATATTACATTTATCACATTTATTTACATTCATTAATTTAGCTGATGCTTTGTCCAAAGTGACTTACAAAAGTTAAACTCTATAATTTGTCATTGGGGCCTGATAGTACCATCTCATGTAAATATCAATGCATTTTTATCACTGGCCTGTTAAAATGTATGCACTAATACATCAAATGAATACATTGAACATCTAATGGCAGCACTTACAGGTCTTGCAGCAGCCATCTGCATCTGTTGTCTCTGTTCCCTGTTACGAAACACAATGTTTATTTCACAATCTAAATGATGATATTTCATGTTGTTCATTGTGGTGTGACTTTAGAGACATTAACAGTAGATGAGAATTGCATCTGCTAAGTTCTTGCAGAATTGCAATACCTCTATTGGTCACAGGAGGGGACTATGAGGTAGATACTTACTGGGACACAGTTGTCTGGGTTGAACGAAGGGCACACCTTGGTGGATTTCACAGCCTCAAGTGATCCATCATGATTTTCGCATTTGTAGGTTATACATTTGTCATAAGTAGGCGACCATGTCTCGTTAACCTGTTATAATGGAAATAATATGTTTACATTTATAAAAAGGATTCAGTCCAGTAGTTTCTTTGAGGTGTCAATATGAATGAAAGGTCAAGGTTCATACTGGGATGCTGTGTGTAGTGTTATCTGGGAGTTTAACCACACAGCTGCTTGGTACGCATGTGCCACAACACTCTCCGGGAACTGGCTGGTATACATGGGTCTGAAAAAAAAAAGAAAATGATATTCACTTAGCTCATCTTTAAAGGAATCTCAAAATACAGGTAATATCCAGTCATTACTCATCACTCATCATGAGCTTTATCGGGTTTTTATGGGTAATGACACCCCCTAAAGGCAACTTATACATAACAGTTGACAATGCCACTGAATAACTGTTATCTAAAATAATAATCTTAACAATCTTAATTTCACTAGTTCACATTCTGGAATTAGACATTATAAAAGCATAATAGAAGTGCATGTTTGGCGAAGTCTCTGGCCAGGGTCCTGAAGTGCTTTGCGGAATCGTGCCGGAGTCGACTGCGCAGGCAGGAGTCGGGCAGGATTCCGCCATACACCCCTTTATTCTTTAACTATGGAAGACGGGAGGCGTGACGGGAGGTGGTAGGTTGCGAGCGGAGTAACGCCGATGCTGCAACTTTGGCAAGTAGACTGCGAATAAGTAACCTGACTGATTGAAGAAGTTCCGTCACACTCTTCCCAAACTTCCGTTTGTAAACGCCATTATTACATCATTAAATGTCTAATAGTTGTACAAACCTCCGGACAGTTTACAAAGCAGAGAAGAGGATAACATTTGACGGCATGGAGCTGAGTGTTGGGGTCCACTGTTGAGCCACAGGTACAGGACTCACAGGAATTGTTGGTGGGAACAGCTGCACCAGGCTATGAATTGAGTGGACAGAAGAGCGCAATCAAAACGACGTTACCAGATGGCACACACATACTATATCAATGTATTCATGGTCAAGCTGTACAGACAACTGCCTCCTCATTCTTACCTGGTACTCTTTGTTGTCGCGTACACAGACAGCTTTGGGCACTGCACGTGGAAACAAAGGCAATAGACTGCTTACAGTGCTATCTACTATCATAGATATGTTTCTCTTTGGTCACATTTTTTGTTTTGTCAGGCATCCAGTAATGAACTTGCTTTTGACACCATAGCCTTAAAGTTGTAAGCACTCACCACACGTTTGGCTTTGGCAGCAGCCATCAGTCTTGTTGACAATTTCATACCCAGGCTGGTCACAAGTGACAGTGATTGGCGGAGGACATGAGACTGGCTCACATTGGACGCTCAGTGTGTCAGGCTCACATGTGCATTGTTTGCAGTCAGTCTGCCAAGTCTCGTTTACCTACAAACAATTAAAATGTGCTTTAATTACTGTGACTATTACAAGCCAGTGTTTTTATTCAGTACATTTACTTGGAAAAGGTTTCTGGTTCAGTCTTGAAAAAAAAAACTCATCTTACCTTTTTAGGGTTGCCATCAGGGCCGGTACATTCTTTAGGAAGAATACATAAATTGATTAGAGTTACAGGTACTTAGAATTAGATTGCAAGTTGTTAATCTCATAATATTCATTGTTTTCAGGTTAATCCTCTTTATAATGTATACACTCATATTTAAGACTTACCACAAGAGGTGACACAGACATCAGAGTAAGTGCTGAACAGCGTTGTCCCTACTGGACAGGAGCAACCCTCCTTCATGTCAGTACTGTTACTGCTTATGAGGTCCATGTACTTGATGTTGTAGCTGAGGGGTAAAATAATGCATATGTTACATTCACTGTATTTCAAAAGCAAAACTGGAGTACATGTGTAATGGTGCAAAATAGCTGAAAACTCAAAAAGAAGTCTCTTTACTTGGAGTTGCAGGTTGGCTCCACAGATGGGCCGCAAGCCGTGTACACCTTTGTTGCTGGGCATTTATATGCTACAACAAAGCACAAAACACATTCCAGGTTGTTTACCGGTAATTCAAGACCACAACTTCCTCTAAAGAAATACTGTCCATATCAATGTGATATAAGAGTATTGCTCAAATTGTCCACATGCCAACTAAGTAAATAAATTAGACTTAATACTGTCTACATGATTTGAATAAACAAATTAGAAACTGCTAGAAAATATATGTGCCCTTACCACACTCGCCATTGGTAGAGTCTCTCCAGTCCACACACACTCCAGCTTGGGCACAAGCAGAGGCATATCCCTGTAGACTGGCACAGCCAGATGTTGTTTTGGTACACACATCAGATTTGCAGCCTTCCACATACGCCCCTGAAGGAACCACCTTCCGGCATGCCTCAAATATTCTAATACAGCAAAGACATTGTGTGTGAATGGAGACTCTAGGATATACACTCATTAAACAATTACCATGTTGTCTCAGCTCCATGGACACAGTGAAAATGTCACAGTTTTGGAATAAAATCTCTGCGTGCACATGGAAATAGAGATGATGGAAACATACAAACAAATTCAACAGGTCTATATTATAACATTTAAATCAATTCAATGTAATCTGGTGTTAACTAAACATACCATAGTTTGAGGAAAAACATGTTTCTGTAATCAAAAGCTTATTCCCTCATCAATAGCCTTAAACTGTAATAGTTTCTCCTTCTCGTTTAACTGCTTTTTGATTCAAAGCTGGTACTTACACACTGTTTATGATCTCACAGATGGAGGGCTTGCAAACTGGAGCAGTGGTCTTAGGTGGTAATGTTGGGATAGGGGTTGGGGTTATTTCGCAAGTCTCACCGGGGACTAGCCAGGAGTGAGCTGTCACAGAGCAAGCTGTAACTTGGCCATCAGGTGAACGGCAATCATTCTCTTTTGAGTTATCACAGGTACCTAGAAAGCAATACAGATACAGACTTCTAAGCATGAGTCATGCAGAGTAGCCTACATAAAGCCAAAGCTGTTGGTTTGTATTCAGTAGGTGTCTAAAATACACATATACCACTGCAGTCCATTCCATTTCATCAAAGATAATTAATTAACTATATACTCACCACACTGTCCCTCGGTATTGTTTTTGAAAAGAGAGAAGGGCAGGTCTATGCCAAAGGAGGATCCGGTGTAGGTCACCTGAGCCTCAATCAATGGGATTGCTAGCACAGTCTCCAAGCCTGTGCTTGTGATGATGAAATCTCCATTTTTGAAAGCGGGGTAGACACGCTTTTGGTTAACAATAACCTGTGCATAGTTTAAAGATACAAAGTAAATCCAACAGAAGTATTGTATTGTTGATTAGAGGTATGGCCTTCAAAGAAGTCTTAATATTTCATATTAAGATAAAATAAAAGTTTACATTATGTAGTGAATCAACAGGGAGGAATTAATACAACTCTGTAAAGTAATTACCATATTGAGGACTCCATTTGCAGTTAACGTCTGTGTAAGGACAACCTCATAAGATTTGTAATATATTGTCAAGGATTGTGGACAAAATGAGCTGCCACTGCCACAGTCATGGTAGTCTATGACGACCTTGAAGTTGTTGTAGTTAGGTGTGATTTCTTGGACCAAAACATAAGAACAATTTTCCCGAATATCGTAGTCTTGCCCGTCAAATGTCACATAGTGAGAGCCTCCCCATCCATTACAAGAGCCTGTGATAAAGAAAGATATTGAACATCATGGATATTGTATAAGCAGTTATTCATATAGCTATTGCTGTGTAAATTATTCAAAACCTACATTCGCATTCATATGTGGAGCAGCATCCGTTTTCCTCAAATATTTCCACAGGATTTCTGCCATTTTCGCAGTTTGGTTTTACAATTGGTTTGCACTGAACTGATGTATACACAACCTTTCCATTTTCACATGTTGCATTTGTGCAACTATTCATCTGCCAAGATTCACCGTTCTGTTGTTTCATTTAAGGGGGGAAATATTATTATTATTAGATATATTTTAATAGTATGTTTAAATTAAAATAAAAATGAAATTTGATATCCACATGATATACTAATGTTATACTCATGTTAAATCTATAATCTGATCATTTTAACTGAAACAATAGAAATGTCTAATACATTCAGCCTTTTTATTTCTCACCTTTCTTGGTGGCACAAGTGTGTTGCAATCTGGCTCAAACGTGGTGGTTGCAGGAGTGGTTGTTGAAGCAGATATTGAGGAGGAATATGTTGTGTAAACAGTTGTTGTTGGGCTCACTGTGGTCCTTACAACAGTGGTGGATGAAATAGTGGTGGGAGATGGAGTAGAGCCACAAGGTTTTGACTCCTTTACCACATTACATGTTCCATTGCAGTAAGCTATGTAGCACCATCCCATTCCATCAGTCACATTGTACACACTGGACCCTTCATAAAGGTAAAACAAATAGACAAATGATACACCTGATGTGTTTTCACAAACTTATTTCAATTATTAAATAATTTAAAATAATTTCACATTTTTAATATAAATATTCTCAAATATTTTTTATAATTACCTGGAAGATAACTGGTTCCATTTACTATGCAGGAACAAGGTCCCGATGTTGTTGGAGGTAATGTTCCGGTGATGTGTGGCAGTGTTTGAGTCAGTGGAGCAATAGATGTCTCCAAAGTTGTTGAAACTGTTGTGAAACCTGTTGTTGTTGTCCCCAAAGTTGTCTCAACTCTTGGTGGTTTAGTAGTTGTTGTGGTTACAGTAGTGGGTGTTGTTGTCAGTGGTTCCGAGGTTGTAGTTGTCTCTTTAATTGTCTCTGTTGTTGTTTGTGGTGTTGTGCCAGTAATGTTAGCGAGAGTCTTTGTAATGGGACCAATCAATGTTGTATATGCTGTGCTGAAAATGGTTGTAGACTCCCCTGTTACCTTTGGTGTTGTCAGTGTTATCACAGGTAAAGTAGCTGTGACTGGCTCAAGGGATGTTTTAACTGTGGTAAATTCTGTTGTAGTCTGTATAGAAGGTGTTGAGGTAACAACTCCATGTGACGCACTGGAGGGTTTTGTTGTTGCACCCGTCACAGGATTAAATGTTGTGGGTTTTGATGTTACAACAGGGCCTGAAGTTTTGTTTGGCCCAGCAATTGCTTGATGTTGATAGTTTACCTGTTGTGGTGGTTTCTTCCACAATAATCGTTGTAGATGCCGTTGTTGGCTCAGTGGTTTCAACCCTTGGTGGTTTAGTAGATGTGGAAGATTTCTCTGTTGTAGTGTCAGCTTGAACTGTGGTTGTAGGTGCTTTTGTTGTGGTGGTGGCAGTAGTTGGACCAGATGTAATCACAACTGAAGTTGAGGTTTCTGTGCTTTGAACCGGTGTTTCAGTAGAAGTTGATGGTGATCTAGTTGTTGTTGTATCTACAACAATCTGTGTTGTTGAGGAAGTTGTTGGCAGTGTAGTCTCAACCTTTGGTGGCCTAGTTGATGTAATTCCCTCTGTTGTTGTCTCAAATACAGTTGTTGTGATTGGCTTGACTGTTGTGGTAATAGTGATGGGTTTAGATGTTACAACAGGGCCTGAAGTTTGTGTGCTTGGCCCAGCAGTTGCGCTTGATGTTGATAGTTTACCTGTTGTGGTGGTTTCTTCCACAATAATCGTTGTAGATGCTGTTGTTGGCCCAGTAGTTTCAACCCTTGGTGGATTAGTAGATGTTGTGGCAGATTCCGCTGTTGTAGTTTCAGCTTGAGCTGTTGTTGTAGGTGCTTTTGTTGTGGTGGTGGCAGTAGTTGGACCAGATGTAATCACAGCGGAAGTTGAGGTTTCTGTGCTTGAGACAGGTGTTTCAGTAGAAGTTGATGGTGACCTAGTTGTTGTTGTGTCAACAACAATCTGTGTTGTTGAGGAAGTTGTTGGCAGTGTAGTCTCAACCTTTGGTGGCCTAGTTGATGTAATTCCCTCTGTTGTTGTCTCAAATACAGTTGTTGTCGTTGGCTTGCCTGTTGTTGTGGTAACAACTGTGGGTTTTGATGTTACAACAGGGCCTGAAGTTTGTGTGCTTGGCCCAGCAGTTGCGCTTGATGTTGATAGTTTACCTGTTGTGGTGGTTTCTTCCACAATAATCGTTGTAGATGCTGTTGTTGGCCCAGTAGTTTCAACCCTTGGTGGATTAGTAGATGTTGTGGCAGATTCCTCTGTTGTAGTTTCAGCTTGAGCTGTGTTTGTAGGTGCTTTTGTTGTGGTGGTGGCAGTAGTTGGACCAGATGTAATCACAGCGGAAGTTGAGGTTTCTGTGCTTGAGACAGGTGTTTCAGCAGAAGTTGATGGCGACCTAGTTGTTGTTGTGTCTACAACAATCTGTGTTGTTGAGGAAGTTGTTGGCAGTGTAGTCTCAACCTTTGGTGGCCTAGTTGATGTAATTCCCTCTGTTGTTGTCTCAAATACAGTTGTTGTCGTTGGCTTGCCTGTTGTTGTGGTAACAACTGTGGGTTTTGATGTTACAACAGGGCCTGAAGTTTGTGTGCTTGGCCCAGCAGTTGCGCTTGATGTTGATAGTTTACCTGTTGTGGTGGTTTCTTCCACAATAATCGTTGTAGATGCTGTTGTTGGCCCAGTAGTTTCAACCCTTGGTGGATTAGTAGATGTTGTGGCAGATTCCTCTGTTGTAGTTTCAGCTTGAGTTGTTGTTGTAGGTGCTTTTGTTGTGGTGGTTGCAGTAGTTGGACCAGATGTAATCACAGCTGAAGTTGAGGTTTCTGTGCTTGAGACAGGTGTTTCAGTGGAGGTTGAATGTAATGTCGTAGAAACTTGTGCAGTTTGACTTACTCTCCCTTCTGTTGTCAGCGTTATCACAGGTAAAGTAGCTGTCACTGGTTCAAGAGATGTTTTAACTGTTGTCATCTCTGTGGAGGTGATGGTGATCTAGTTGTTGAGGAAGTTGTTGGCAGTGTAGTCTCAACCTTTGGTGGCCTAGTTGATGTAATTCCCTCTGTTGTTGTCTCAAATACAGTTGTTGTCGTTGGCTTGCCTGTTGTTGTGGTAACAACTGTGGGTTTTGATGTTACAACAGGGCCTGAAGTTTGTGTGCTTGGCCCAGCAGTTGCGCTTGATGTTGATAGTTTACCTGTTGTGGTGGTTTCTTCCACAATAATCGTTGTAGATGCTGTTGTTGGCCCAGTAGTTTCAACCCTTGGTGGATTAGTAGATGTTGTGGCAGATTCCTCTGTTGTAGTTTCAGCTTGAGCTGTTGTTGTAGGTGCTTTTGTTGTGGTGGTTGCAGTAGTTGGACCAGATGTAATCACAGCGGAAGTTGAGGTTTCTGTGCTTGAGAAAGGTGTTTCAGTAGAAGTTGATTGCGACCTAGTTGTTGTTGTGTCTACAACAATCTGTGTTGTTGAGGAAGTTGTTGGCAGTGTAGTCTCAACCTTTGGTGGCCTAGTTGATGTAATTCCCTCTGTTGTTGTCTCAAATTCAGTTGTTGTCGTTGGCTTGCCTGTTGTTGTGGTAACAACTGTGGGTTTTGATGTTACAACAGGGCCTGAAGTTTGTGTGCTTGGCCCAGCAGTTGCGCTTGATGTTGATAGTTTACCTGTTGTGGTGGTTTCTTCCACAATAATCGTTGTAGATGCTGTTGTTGGCCCAGTAGTTTCAACCCTTGGTGGATTAGTAGATGTTGTGGCAGATTCCGCTGTTGTAGTTTCAGCTTGAGCTGTTGTTGTAGGTGCTTTTGTTGTGGTGGTGGCAGTAGTTGGACCAGATGTAATCACAGCGGAAGTTGAGGTTTCTGTGCTTGAGACAGGTGTTTCAGTAGAAGTTGATGGCGACCTAGTTGTTGTTGTGTCTACAACAATCTGTGTTGTTGAGGAAGTTGTTGGCAGTGTAGTCTCAACCTTTGGTGGCCTAGTTGATGTAATTCCCTCTGTTGTTGTCTCAAATACAGTTGTTGTCGTTATTTGCCTGTTGTTGTGGTAACAACTGTGGGTTTTGATGTTACAACAGGGCCTGAAGTTTGTGTGCTTGGCCCAGCAGTTGCGCTTGATGTTGATAGTTTACCTGTTGTGGTGGTTTCTTCCACAATAATCGTTGTAGATGCTGTTGTTGGCCCAGTAGTTTCAACCCTTGGTGGATTAGTAGATGTTGTGGCAGATTCCTCTGTTGTAGTTTCAGCTTGAGCTGTTGTTGTAGGTGCTTTTGTTGTGGTGGTTGCAGTAGTTGGACCAGATGTAATCACAGCTGAAGTTGAGGTTTCTGTGCTTGAGACAGGTGTTTCAGTGGAGGTTGAATGTAATGTCGTAGAAACTTGTGCAGTTTGACTTACTCTCCCTTCTGTTGTCAGCGTTATCACAGGTAAAGTAGCTGTCACTGGTTCAAGAGATGTTTTAACTGTTGTCATCTCTGTGGAGGTTGATGGTGATCTAGTTGTTGAGGAAGTTGTTGGCAGTGTAGTCTCAACCTTTGGTGGCCTTGTTGATGTGATTTCCTCTGTTGTCTCAAATACAGTGTTTGTGGTGGGCTTGGCTGTTGTTGTTGTAACAGTTGTAGGTTTTGATGTTACAATAGGGCCTGAAGTATGTGTACTTGACCCAGCAGTTGCACTTGATGTTGATCGTGTACCTGTTGTTGTTTGTTAGTCTTGTTTCTAATCTTTGTTAGGGTATCTAATTAATTCAAATATGGACTCACCTGTTGAGGTAAAGACAAAGACTGTTGTAAGAGGCACAGCTGTTGTTGAACTTATTGGTGTTGATGTAGGGATAGATGTGGTCATGTCACAAGGTTCAAGGTGCCTTTCAATTGTTCCGTTTACACCGCAAATGGCTGTTATACAACCACCTAGCCCGTCTGTTGTATTGTAGAGAACTGATCCATAGTGGTATTCCTGGCCATTTACTGTGC
This sequence comes from Alosa alosa, assembly GCF_017589495.1. Classification (NCBI taxonomy): domain Eukaryota; kingdom Metazoa; phylum Chordata; class Actinopteri; order Clupeiformes; family Clupeidae; genus Alosa; species Alosa alosa. The sequence continues at coordinate 16,123,754 of NC_063202.1, forward strand.
AAATGCATGCTGCAGAGAACAGAAATATGTGAAATACACTCAGAAACAGCATCATAATATTTATAGTGGTCTAAATGTATGTAATTTTAGTCTGAAGGATTACCTTACCATTGACATCGTAGTGGCACTGAACTCCAGTTGATGAACAATAGCTGGAAATGGAGAAAAACAAATCAAATTTCCCACATCTTACCAAGGTTTCCATTTTAATTAACAAATGTATTTTCAGTTCAGTAATTTGCCAGTAATTTCACTATGTCACCTGTACCATACAAAGTACAGAACGTAAATCGTGATGTGGTATACACAACTGTTATGTTTACTGCTCAACTGCAAGGTTGTTATGGTAATAAAAGAGGCTAGAGTGTTTCTCAAATGGATCGATAAGTGCAGTTTGAGAGCAGGCCAGCAGATGGAGAGGAGAGAGGGGACAATCATGCCCTAACAGGCTTTTACAAATAAAAATTCCTGTTGTTTTTCTAGAGATCGGAATATTTGGTTCATGAAGCCAATTGTTTTTACAGGTGCCTGAGTTCAAAGGAAATATATGCAGAACTGTCGCATGAAGGGTTAGTTCAAAGAGACATTTACATAGTTTTTGTTTAAATCTAGCAAACTAACTAGTATAGTTACTATAGCTAGTAACCAATGTATTAACTTTGCAAACACATACTTAACAGCTGTATAATGTTTTATAAGCATAGCAAATTCACAAAACAGCTAGTAGATCAAATATGTACTTGATCTTGAAATATTAAAACGGTGTCTTTCTTGGTGAGGTATTTTTAATGGAGTCAATTCATTTTCATTAACTAAGGTTTTTACCTGTTCTTATGGGAACAAAAATATAGTTCATACCATGTCTGACAGGACTCATTGGTGGGTACACTCTGTCCGTAGCTGAATTGAATCTCTCCAACATAACAGCCACATGCCTCTCTCTCCACACACTTCATCTGATCTTCATCCAAGTATGGCTGATCAGAGGGGCATTGAGGATAACAACCTACAGAGAGCAGAGCATAAAACTGAAAGTCTTATTTGGAAGCAGATTGCATAGCGTTTTGGACATTGGTGGAAAACTGAGGATGTCTGGTAGTGAGAGATTTGGGTTCTGCTGCCCTGTGTTGTTGAAACGTACCCTCAAGCGCTGGTATCTGTTGAGAGCACTGCCCAGTGGGATTCCTGCAGGTCTTCATGCATGGAGCTCCACAGGGTTTGTAGTGCCACTCACACTCACCAGGTGGGTTGTAGTAATCACAGAAGAGAGCTGTAATGAGAGGACACGCCATTGGGAAATTACAGTAAAGTAAACTTTTACTTTACACAGTGTATATGTTTTTGATGTTTGTGTGCCCTCTTGTGAGTCAGGAAAGTATGTATTTCTTTGATTTGGTCAAGCCATGTGTAAATGGGAATTGCAATTAGATGATCCTTCGTGTGTATCTTCGCTATATCTTTCAGGTAGTTTCAGGCAAACTTTTAGGTTGCATTTATAATACTGGTGAAGCAACAGCAAGGGGTTTTGTTTTAACATAGTGGCATTGTGATTATTATTTCATGGGAGCACAAACTTACGGCAGATCTTTGGGGTTCTCCAGGCTACACAGGCTCCAGCTTCATTACAAGCGGCTGCATAAGCGGCCACTGCAGTGCAGAAACACTCACAGTCTCCACCAGTATCACAGGCACATGAGTCACTCACGCAAGCATCATAGTAAGTCGAGGGATCCACCTTTTAAAAATATATAATTTACACAATGCATTGTTCAGATGTGTTTTATTGTCTAATTTGTAAAACAATAAAACATTTCTTCTATTTTTTTGGTGTTTGCACCAGACATTATTTAACTCCTTTGGTCTAAATTGGTCTTAAGCGTCCTTATAGTGGAAGCTAATTGTTGCAGCATACACTACGTGAACGGAACACTTCAGTTACGCGCCCGGTGTAGCCTCCCTGTAACTCTAGATTCCTTTCGTTGTCCTCCCGTAGCCCCTGTTCTTACCTGAGAGTGGCAGGAGGAGAAGACCGTGCCTGTGATGATGCTACACTGTCTTTGAGCCCAGGACTGCCGGTAGGGATTATTAGCGCATGGGCTCACAGCAGCCGCTGAGCTCACAGCAAGCACTTGGCTCGCAGCAAGCATCGGGCTCACAGCAACCATTGATTCTGGACAGCTTGAAGAGAACGTCCAGCTGTTACCAAATGTCTGGGCATCAATAACGACTTCTTGGCTTCTTGTGGTGAAGTCATTGTTGGTGTTACCATCGTAGTTTCCACACAGACCACAGACGCGACCCTGTCAGGATTGATATTGATATAGATGAATTTTCCTGAATGATCTGCATGAGATAGCACATTATACAGTATACAGTTGTGGATGCAAAACAGGTAAACCTACATTAAATTCTGGACTGAGCCTTATAAACATGCTTGTTTTCTTGTCCCATATAAGAATAAGGCCATTATCGGCTTCAATAACCAGGTAGATTCCCATAATGCGGGTTTTGTAGGGTATTTGCTCTCCTGAGTCTCTTTGGACCACCTGGTAACTCCCGTCCGTCAGAATCAGCTCAGTGTTCTGCAAAGAGAGTGTAACTGAATATTTGCACTGCCTCAGTTAATGTTTTTTTTTTGTTTTAAATACATACATATACGTAGGGCAGGACAGTGGAGATTGACAAAAGTTAAGTGAAAGACAAAGATGGAGGTAGGATCAGGAAATGACCCTGAATTGGAATCAAACTGGGGACCCCATGGGGACACAGGCTGAATGTGGCTAGGACAGAGCTCCTGACATTTAAGATTTTTTTTTCAAAAGAATGAGTTCAGATTCCTTACACCCAAGAAAATCTTGATGGATTTTGAACAGGTGGTGCCTGTTGTTCCACATGGGATATTCTCAGTGATGACTCTGAATGTGCCATTGTCTTTGTTGTTGGAACAGAAATCCTGCATGACAGATAATTTGACAAAGATTACAAAAGATGGCAAAACCAAGACTTAGTATTGTGATTAAGATTTTTTTTGGTCAAATTTAATTTCATAGATCTATACAGGTAAAAGTAAAAATATTAACCTGGGCAAGAATGTATTCACAGCCTCCACTGAACGTGTACAGTTTTTCATCAAAAGTGATGTAATGTCCATCCCCATAGACGGTACAAGTGCCGTGGCACTGGTTGAAAGTGCACTGCCATTTTCTGTCCTTACAAACACTGTTTGGATATGAAGAGGAATATCAGACATTCATTGCTTAAGTTCCTGATGATAAGAATGTTTTGCAATTGTATAAGATGTCTTAGAAAAGTCAAACAAACATACCAGGTATTGCAGTCAACCTTGATAGTCTCTCCAGGCTGGTATAGAACACTATTATGGGTGCAGGGGCAATCATCCTCGCTAATACATCCTCCTTTTCCATCGGTGACAAGGCCAGAGGGACACATGCATCCCGACACACATTCTGTGCTTATCTGTATGGACGTAACAGCAGTGAGTCACAAAAGGCTCCTTTCTTGTAAAGAAAACTTAAATTCAGATTTGTTGTTCTCCTCAGACTTGGCTACATGAAGTAGGGAACTCACACAGGCCATGTCCAGAGTGTTGCAGCTCTTTTGGCACTCTGAACCTTTGGCTCCAGGGCCAGCACTGGAGCAGTTGAAGTACACCATGGGCTCAGGACATGTTATTAACATGGCTAAAATATGATAACAATGACATTGCGATGTTATTTCGGTATTACAGGATGTGTTGGTGGTAAACATGGTAATATGTGGGAAGAGGCAGCTAACAATAGTAATAGCAATTAGGGTTACATTGAGGGTAAAAAGATAAGGATTGTGGCAATGAAAATTAATAAAATGTGAAGTATCTACTTACCTTGCAGTTTACCAATGCAATGCAGTTGTCCTTGTTTGCATGTGCTAAATAGAGTAATAAACAAGTTCTTCATTATAAACAGTTTTTACCTGCCAATTTACAAAGTTTCATTTGTCCTCCAACAAAATTGTCCTAAAAATCCCAAACCATTCCATGTTTCTTCACACATTTTAACAGTGTTGTTCACAGAAGCATCCAATAAAATGCCAGTCACACTTTACCTGGAAAGTCTGCCCAGACTATCTACAGATGCTAAGATTATCAACAACCTATCTGTTGACACTCCATCAATTACAATTTATGGTTAAGGTTGTGGTCTGGATTTGGTTATGGTGATTTTTAAGTAATAGCTCAACAACAATTTCACATGTACTGAACTTGAATCTTAACAGATATAGCCTAGTTATTCTCTGAAGAGATTTTTTAAAACTTGAAAAATGAATGATCGAGCCTTAAGCCATGACGTGTTTCTGGTTTATATGATAGAAATCATAAACCCACCATGTGGTTCCATCTTTACTTATGACCTCTCCGGATGGTATCACAGTGTTGCCATCATAACAAGGGCAGCTGGTAGCAGCCACACAGTCCCCTCGATCATTCATGTAGGTGTCTTCCTTACAGCCACAGCCATCTACTGGCACAAAGTCAATGTGGCACGAGTAATCATTCTGGTTGAGGGAACGGCAGGTACGGCCACAGTTTGTCATGTTGTAGGAGTAGACAGTGTTGCTTGGGCAGGAGTTGGTGTATTTGTCTAGAGAGAGGATTCAAGGATTCAAAGATTTGTATTTGTCACATACATAGAGATACTGTTGTAAAACATGTAGGCCTAGTGAAATGGCATTTAGCTGCTCAACTTTCCTGTTCAGAGGTGTAAAGGATAAAGACAGATTTAGAAATAATTTAATGAATAGATGAGAGAGAGAAAGGGGAACAATGTACAGTGTGTGTAAGTATAGTATGGCTAATCCATTTATAATGTAGTTTAAAGAGTTTTAAGTATAGTGAAGAATAGTGTTCTGAGAAAATTTTCTCAATTATATAAAAACAAACTCCCAAACTCCCAAAAACAAACTCCCAGTTACAATTACTCACTGCAGGTTGTGTCTCTCCACCCGTTCAGCTGGATGCCTTTAGCTGCACATGCATGCACATAGGATGAGAGAGCAGCACACATGCAGTCCTCACTCTTCTCACAGTTGCAGCTGTCGTACATGCAGTTCTGCGGCAGAAACACAAAGGTTAATAGGATTTGCTGTTTAATTGAGCTTATTGCTGCTATCACAACAATGATTTTAGAGGCAAGGTTAGTTTGTAAAGTCTGTGAGTATTCTCTTCCAGATAAAACATAACAGTAATATATAATTTGTGTTAGTAAATAATATATAATATATTACTCTGAATACATGTGTTATGGCTTGTAGAAATCTGATCTGTATTGCAGATTAATGACAAGAGCAAATACTTTACTATTTGTTACATCAGTGTTTCCCACAGGTGGGTCGCAGGAGATTTTATTTGGGTTGCCAGCACAATTTATGTTGTCTAATAAATTAAATATTGGTGGTTGCATGCAGGTTGCATGTTAGATCTGAAGTGAAATGGGTCGCGATGGTCTGTCATTTTTAAAAAGTGGGTCCCCAGAAAAAAAGTTTGGGAAACACTGTGTTACATCACTAGTGCCCAATCATAATGTACTATTATTATTTTTAATCATAATATTAATTAATAATGAATTAATAATAAAGGCTGGCATAAAGAGCAAGTACCCATATAACAGGCAGGATAAAGAGTAAGCTATATACACGCTAAATAATTGCATTTGCAATGGTGTGCTGCATAGTGAAACCATAGGTGGAGTCGTGGGGATTGGAGAAGCCAGATGCAAACTGGCAGCATGAAAAAACTCACTGTTTTGTAGATGTCTGGGCTGATTTCTGAGTGGCACGGAGAAAAAACTCCTGCCGGATCAGTCAGCATGGAACACCAGTATTGGGCATACCGCTCTGTAAATAAAAGGAAATAGATATCCCAGTTGTATGTTTACAGTACATGAATTGATAAATTAACATGATAAATCAGACACATTTTTGTCACACTTTGCTTTGAATGTGGCAGTGATAAAGGGTAGTTGTGTCAATACAATGGTCAGCCTTAAAAAAAAGTAATTCGTACTATAGTTCCAATACTGTATTGTGCTGTACTGTATATAAAAATACAGTTACGTGCTGGCAACTGTGCTGCCAGTAACTTATTGTACATTTACATGGACATTTTTAACAGTGAAATTTATTTGCAATTTTATTTGGACTTGAATTGAGACCTGATGATGACATACCATTTTCAACACTCAAACTGCAGGGATTTTCAAAGCTTCTCTTCACGTCTGGACAGCTAGCTCTTGTCTTCCAGGTGTTGGCAAAGTCCACAGCAGTGCCCTCTCTCAGTCCACTGATGGTTGTGAAGTCATCAGCTTGCATGTTGTTAAAGTTCCCACACAGTCCTAAAGAATTTTATTCAGACATTTTATGACACATTTTTTAAAGGATGAAAATGTAGCTTACATTAGGTGTACTATAACCATCCCAATATCTACTTAGATAACTGAAATCAAGGACAAGTGCTCTCATTAGTTTGTGAAGAATGAATAATAGGATTTGATTGCATATGGCAAAAAGCCATTACATGATGAGACAAAACACAGTACATGCTCAGATTAAGGGAGGGTTTCTTGCTCTGGGTAAGATACATATTATATTAGTAGTTTTCATTAGCAGGTGTATGCACCCATTAAAGCAACATACCACATGTCTGCCCCTGGAATGTGGGGTTGGCAGTGATGTAAACCTGCATGATTGGTACAAGTTGGATTTCCAAACTGAGTCCAATGTTGGTATGAATGACAATGTAAAAGGAGGATGGCTTGAAGATGCTGAGTTCTCCTACAAAGTATCAATGAAAAAAATATGATGTTAATCAAAGGGTCTCCAGTCACCGTGGGTACAACTTATAAAAGATTAGGAATTTTTTACATTCTATGTATTTTAGGCTTTAGCATGATCTAAGTTCCCACCTGTATATAGTGGCAACTGAGAGTATATTCTGTTCACATCAACACTTCCACTTTGGTCCACTTTAACCACCTGCAAGAGATAAGAGAAAAAAGTCAACTTACATCAAGTAGTATAATCAAAAATTCTGGCTTCAATTGTTCATCACTAATCTAATCACAAAAACATCACATTTGAAAAATATTTGATATGCATTCATGTCTAATATTTAGAATTTAAACTCACAGTAATCCCTCCAAAAAGAGCTAGAGTCACTGTCTTTAGGCAGGTCTCACTGGCAGTTAAACCACACTTCACGAGATCTCCAAGAACAGTGAATTCATCCCCATAGCAATGCTAAAGGAAAAAAGAATATATATATATATATATATTATTCCTTCAAAAATTAGTGCATCAAATTGAATAGCCTTACTTGCCTTGTTTAGACCTCTCTCACCTTAGAAAGGACATAGGAACAGTCCCCATGGAAAGTGTAGGCTTTTCCATCCATGGTGGTGATGTGAGAACCCCCCTCCACTGTGCATGTTCCTGGGCAGTCGTTCTCCAGACAGCTCCACTGACCTCCGATGCAGGTGCTAGAGCAAGAGATGACATGTTAAAGGTGCCCTAAGCGATGTTGGGTAACGTCACTTCTGTTGCTGTTCAAACAAAACAGAGAACTAGCTCGCTACTCCCTCCCCTCCCTCTCATGCAATTGAAAATCTCCTAAATGTGCATATCGTTGGTGATTGGCTGGAACAGTTTGTTATGTTTTTATGGTCCAGACTGGACCAAATAGTTTTTGTTGCCATTTTTGGAGCCTGGACTGTCCACAGAGACCTTGTTTTTTGTGGGCACAGGCCGCTAGCGGATGGTATCAATATAGCATTTTAAATCCAGAAATATGTCCAAAAAGTTAACCATTGGCATTTTTTTAAAAAGTACACTGGACACTGTATGTTACTTTCACATATTTTTGCTGGGCATTATTCTTACCATTCTTTACAGCTACTGGTGTAATTCTCTCCAGATGCATATATTTTTCCATTGTGAACACATGAGCACTGGCTTAGTGGTATACATCCAGTTTTGTTGATGTCATCCAAGACAGTATCTTACAATGAAAAGAAAAGGTTACCGGTTCAATACATTATTAATACAACTATAGGCAAATCAGTTGGGCACAATATATGTACAGTGTGTTTGAAATCATATGTCACATGTACGTATAATGTCATGTTTAATATTTTAGCCTCTCTTTATGTAATTAGCATCAAACTTTGGAGAAATGCCTATGCACATGGATAGAAAAATAAAAGAAATAAGAAGTCCATGTACCTGGTGGGCAGAAGCATCCATCCAGACAGTGCTCCTCACACACCTGTCCTCTGTCAGGGTTTGAGCAAGTGTCCACACATGGGCTTCCACACTCCTGGTGCACCATGTTTTGAGGACATGACTTAGCTGCCAAAAAGACACAGCCTTAGTTAGCCAGACGAAACAAAACAAACTGTATGCAAAACAGCGCATTACCTGTCATGACTGTATGGTCTATCCCTTAGGGTTAGGGTTGTATAAAGATGTACATTCATATCTGAACAGGTCAATAACACTATCTATTAAAGGTATGCAGTTTCAGGTATATTTGGCGACTCTAGAGCTCCCTCTAGAGCTCTGGAAAAAATGAAGAGACCACTGCACATTTTTCTGATGTCATCTTGTGGTTGCTTAGTGACATTCGAAAGAGGTGATGGTCATATTCAAATTTGCAGTGGTCTCTTAATTTTGAATATGACTGTCAACTCATTCAAAAGTCACTCAGCAACCGTCATCAGAAAAATGTGCAGCGGTCTCCAGAGCTGTATTTATATTTTACTTTGGGACAAAAGACTAACAAAAGGTAAAAAGTATCTCCAAAGAGCTATATCTACTGACAAGGTAATATTTCAAGATTCTCGGAAGATGTCTTCAGGTCAGCAATTCTTAAAGTCACATTGCTGGTTCTCGGTAGTGACCCGCTACGGCTATGCTACAGTAGGTGAACTGATTCCCCTACTACAAGTTTGTTTACCATCAAATTGGCTTCGTAAAGCTTATATTAAGGTAAAAATCTTGCATAGTGTACCTTTAAGTCAAAAAGGTCAATAAAAGTGATATTTCTTTGTCAATTCTTTAAGCTTAAGTTGGTAGGATTTTTACATTGTAAATCTCTTTTTCTTTATTTACTCTCTGTTGAAACACTTACGACAGAAAGAGTTAGATCTCCACTGGTCAGGCTTCCCTCCTGCATGGACACACTGGCGGGAGTACTCAGCCAGGGTACCACACAAGCAGAAGGATGCAGAGGTGTTGCAGTGGCACAGGTCCACCATGCAGACTTGAATGAATGCATCAATTGCCACCACATCCTGACAGCCACTGAAGGAATCACTTGAGAACATGTTTCTGCAAAAATTCTGCACAGGAAAAGATACAAAACAGATGTCAATGCCAACATTTAAACAAATCACCCAAAACCTGGGAAGTTTCCCATTTTAAAACAATGTGTACTGGTTTAGAGCATCCTCAAGTGCACAAAAGGTTTACAATGATCCTCTATTTGTAATTATAAGATAAGACTTTATTTTATCCCACACCAGGGAAATTATAAATAGCAAAATATAAAAGAAAATATAAAAACTATTTTAAAAAGTAAAAAGTAGTTGAGAAGAAGTGTACACATTATGACAGGATAAATACATAGCCTATGGACCCTTTCAAGAGAGTTCCATTATCAGCATCATAGTTGGCCCCACAAGACTTCCTTTTTAACATTCCATATGTTATCTTAATGCAGAGGAAGTAGATTGGGGCCCAAATAGAACGTTCAAGCATTGTTTTTGTTTTTATTGATGAAAGGGTCTATATACTGTATTATCCAGACCAGAAGGCATGTCACTGTGGTTCCCATTAACAGAGCCAGGACTGTCTACTTTTTGAGCACACATCTAGAATAAACAGTTACAAGACCTTTAAAAGCAGTTCACTCAAAGCAGTAGCATACTTGAAGTCCATAGGGTATCACAAATATACCATGGGTGTGGGTGTTAAAGGAGCACACCAACTTTTGGGGAAATTGGCTAGCTTTCCTTAATTATCTTCTCACCTCATCTCCACAATTTTGTGTTTCCTGCAAAGGCTGTTCCTCGCATGTTTCCGTTGGTCCATCCATCTTCCAGATGTTTCCATATGTAGATGGTGACAGGGTATCTCCTGCAACACATTGACGTGTGTTTTTATTTATCAGAATTACAAATAGGTTACATCATTTACCGTGATAGATCCTTAACAGTGATTTTCTCATGGAACTGTACCATTCATGATGAACTCATTGTACACTGGGACTCCATTGAAGTCGCCACAGAGACCACAGGTTTGATTTATATACTTTGCATCCAGTTCAACCTGTTGTAAGAGGCCAACATAATATGTTAGTCAATATGTTAGTCATTAATGTAATTTACACAGAATTCCCATCACATTTGTCTTCCTCAAGCATAGAAGGATGCTTTTTATTCATCACTGTGATGGCTTACCAAAACAGCATCATCTTCATTCCACATGAGTAACAGTCCCAGTTTTGCCTTTACTTTGATGTAAGAAGATGTTCTCTCGATGACAATCCCTGAATTCCCATATGGCAGTGTCACACTGGGAAAAAAACATAATATCAGTCCTTAATTTGGCCTTTTCAGTTGTCCCTGGAATTTTTTTTTCTTTATTCTTTTAAACTATTTTATTTTCTACTTTTGACACAACTCACATTTGGTCCGAAACACTGACAGTGCCTGTGGTCAGCTCAACTCTGGCACCCTCCAAAATCATGGTGACCTTGCTGATGGTTGGCAGGCCGTTCTCCAACTTCCGCCTTATTTGGATGTTGAAATCCTCATAGCTGCTCTTACACTGAGAGGCCAGGATGTAGTTGCAGCTGGACGGAAGTTGGAAGACGTCTCCATCAAATGTCTTGAAATGGTAATTACCCCATGTGCTGCAGACCTGTTCGTTGTGTGCTTGACTAGCTGTAAAATAAGGAACCAGATTTCCAGTTTGTCTTCATGAGTACATTGCTAGCCTAGCCTACTAACTAATAAAAAAAACGGACAAAGTCTTACCAGAGAACACCTGTGTTGTCATAGTAGGAATGATATTGATGGTGGTTGGGCCAACTGAAAGATCAATCATAGAATGAATGAGAAAGTGAAGACACAGGTCTTGTAATATGTACCATGAAACCAACTACATGTGTACATATCTAAGCGATATGACACGAGTGGGAGTGGAGTTGGTAAAGGATATCGCCACGGCTGTAATTCGGCCGTGGGTACGAGTCCGAAGGCCGTTTGGTGAAGGTAATTACAGCCGTGGCAATATCCTTTACCAACACCACGCCCACAAGTGTCAGTATTGCTATTAAACAACAGTTCCATTAACTAATTTTGTTTAAAAATACAAAATTGTGTTATCTATTGTTTATTTAGATTTTCTAGGCCTAAATAATTAATTTTTCTGTGTTCATCCTCCATCCACAAAAATCTTACAAAATTGCTCTATTGCTTTGAATTATTGGAATGTTCGCGTTGGATAATTCTATGCAGTATGCAAAGTGATTATGTAAGGGATAACGGCCGCCGAGGTGTTCTGTTATACGGAATTAATGAACGAGGCCGAGGGGCAAAGAACTCTACTAGCCCACTAGTTCAGCTTGTTGTACAACTTTCGTTGGCCCTATAAGAGGAATAGCATGGACAGGAAAAGCCACCCCGTCAGCCAATCAGAAAATAATATTTCTTCTCGGAGAGAATAATACTCTTTTCTGATTGGCTGGTGGGGTGGCTATTAAGTCTGAATAACGGGACACCTATGAAGTAGATATGGTAAAAAAAAGTTTAATCACCGTTCCATATTAGTGCTTATCACCCGGAGAGAAGAAATACTCTTTTCTGATTGGCTGGTGGGGTGGCTATTAATTCTGAATAACAGGACACCGTTCCATATCAATGCTTATGAATGGCAACTATAACAAGGACGGTTGCAGCGCTCTAGAATCTTTGGTTGCAGGCTTTGCAACAATGGAATCAACTGTAAACAAGCTAACTGTCCATGCTATCGCTGTTATAGGGCCAACGAAAGTTGTACAACAGTGAGCTTCTTTTTAAACGGAACCGCGTGTTTCCTTTGCTTTACAGTGGCAACCGGGTGATAAGCGGGATAACGGCCTTTGAGGTGTGGACTCTAACTATAATAACCATAGTAGGACGACGGTTGAGCCTGGAAGCAGGCTTCGCTACAATGGAATCAACTGAATAGAACCGCTTGTTTCCTTTGCGTGCCATAAAGGCATGACTATTGCCTATAGTGGCAACCGGGTGATAAGCAGGCTAACGGCCTTCGAGGTGTCCCGTTATACGGAATTAATCTCGGGTGGAGGAAACTTTTTAGTCTAATAATTCCGTATAACGATTAATCTCGGGTGGAGGAAACTTTTGAGTCTATTCATTCCGTATAACGGGACACCTCGGCAGCCATTATATCGCCACTCGTGAAGACCCATGGAATGCCTCTCGTCAATCGGAAATTAATAAATAGTTCTACCAGACCTAATTGTTGTATAGTTGTTCTTATCCCATCAATGATATAATAATGACTCTAATAATAATAATAATGACAATCTTAGAGATTTAAAATGATGACAATATCAGAAACTGTATGAATAAGCACATAAAGTCTCATTATTTAGCTTATTGGATTAGAAAATATATATATATTGTATACATAAACTGGAAGAAAAAGCAACAAATTCTACAAAATGTGATTTTCTATGGTAGGCTAATTCAGGTTACCTGACAAAAGACATTGGTTATTAAGCTATGTCTGTATTTATTTGTTTTGATATTGGTAGACTCGCACAACAGATATAATAATTATTCTGCACTTTAAATTAAACCAAAATTGTTCATAAAATATAGAGACAGTATGAATTAGCTATAATAGTTGTTTTATGAAAAATAGAAACCTATGCCAGAATGTTTCTTTGTGATATACAAGATATGGGAAACTCAACTAATTATAAATACTGTGTGTGTATATATAAATAAATATAAAAATATAACTATATGAATAGCTGGGTGTAACTGCAAAAATCATCTGCCACAGAATGTTAAGTTCTGAAATGTAGCCTTTATGATTCAGGAAAATATTATTGTTGGAGGTAATTTAATTTAATTGACTTTATTTAACCATGCCATATCGCTTCATGGCATCTGTTTCACTTACCTGTTTGTGAGGAGGTCAGAGAGATGGAGAGGGTGAGCCATGTCAGTATCCCTGTGCATATATCCTTCTTAGTCCCCATAGTGTCCCCTGTGTGGTGTGACGGATTCCGCACAGGTAGATTTAGAGAGTTTCTCACCTGTGCTGACAGCTTTATACCACATTCTCTTAAGGAGTGACATCAGGATGTCTGGGAATCAGGATGAGGGTTGGGCTCAGGACTTAGTGTGAGTTTCCACAGATGACGTCCTTGCATGTTTTAGAGCACCCCCTCCCCTTACACACACACACCACACACACACACACACACACACACACACACACACACACACACATCTGTCATTTCAGAATTTAGGCTTATGATACTGTAATATCAAGACAATGAGAAACAAGTGTGTGTAATAATATATGTAAAAATTGTGGAATAGTTTTCTGCCTGCAAACTAAAAACATCCCTGTTTTTGAGTGTTTTGACTACATTTAGTTGAATGTCAGAAATTGCACATTGTTTTCAGGAACTCTTTAAACATTTGTGTTTCTTTCATATTTCAACTTATTTAATGGCTTAAGGCTCTCTCCTCAAGAGGCCTCTGATATCTATGTTAACTTAGCTTTGAACTTCCTCATCAATGAATGGGGCAGTAAACAATACTAGGGGTGGGGTATTTTTGATATATCAAATGATTTATAAATACCAGTGCCAACCCATGTCGTTTAGTCGTGAATAATGGGTTCCTAATGCATTAGTCCGAAATGGCACAATATCTTGTGTACACAGAGGCAAACCCTTATGCTTTTTTTTAACCTTTTTGTCCAAAGGAGGGACCAATAGTGTGAGTCATAGACCAGTCCAGGAACTGTATCCTGAAGTATGCACAACATCCAAGTTGAAGTGTTTATATAGGACTCTTGTTTCAGCCATCCTTTTGAAGAACTTTGCTTGTCATAAACTTTCAATTCAATTTTGTGATGTGAATACAATTTATGCAGTCTATGCACAAGTGCTCACTAAGAAAATGTTATGCAATTATTACTCTCTTCCACACACTTCAAATAATGCATTGACATCTCATGGTGTCCAAAACATGTTAATGAATTAACTGTTGATTGCAGATAGTGTTGTTCATTTTTCTTTGTTGTTGAAATTATTTTCTAATCAAATGTTTCCATTCACAGAAGAATCAAACAGAATCAGAACATAAATTAAACCAGACTTTATTTCATCAATGCCTCAATCGTCTTAACTTGAACACCACTATTCAAGCCTGATACCAACTTTTGATAACATGAGCACTGTACATTCTGTTAATGACAGTACATTAAATCAAATACATACATAGGGAATCATGACATTTGACAAAAAAATTCAGATTATGTCTGATTTATGATTATGGCAGTCAGATTATGTGTCGCTGGTGGTGAGTGTGATTGGATTGTTTGGGTGAAGATGCATAAACACAGATATTATGTTAGTGACAAGACTTTGAAGTAACTTTGTTATACATATATGTACATAATAGTATGTTACAAGCTAGTTTAAGACTCCGTGGTTCTCCATATAAAAGTGCTACATATAATACATATACCATTTTGTACGTTGCTGAATCGGTGTAGGTGTGTAATCAAAGTTTGATTCATTGAGATCATCAGGCATCAGTGTATTTTCTCTCTCAGGGTTTCTTGCTTCCATTAGTGATAAAGATGTTGAATTAAATTCAGCATTCTGCATCACCTTACACAACCATTGCTCAATGTCTAACCAGAGGCTGTGTGCTCTGCACACACCTTTGACCACATAGTTTGTCAAAGCCATTGGCCTAGGGTTGCACATTTAGTTGCTCTCTTGTCAGACGTTCTGTGGGTTGGCCCCCTCTGAGGTATGAATTCGTTATTTCAAAAGCTCTTGGTAAACAGCTGAAGCTCTAGATCCCCTTTGGTGTTAACTGGATACAGGATGCAGTATTAGAATCAATGGCCTAGTGTTGCAAATCAAACAAGCTGCAATGACTGATACTGTGTAAATACAGATTAAATGGACTATGATGATTCAAAGAGGTTTTTTTGTAAAGGTCAGTTTTGTTAATGTTTCAATTATTTACGTTATATGAATATGTATATACACTGTGGTTTCACGTATGAGGCATGTAGCTGAACTGTGATTAAACTCTGAGTCTGTGGTCAGCAAGAAAAGTTAATGAATTCTTGTCATTGACATTTCAAGAGGTATACCAAGATGGGTATACTTATTGCCCATAAAAACGTCATTGTAACCTCACACATGCCAGCAACTTCTTGTGGAGTGTTTAGGAGATGCTATGGCCCTCGGAGTGACTGTTAGCATTTCATTACATGAAGGAAAGAAGTGTGACAAGTTGTAGATCCATGCTTGTTAAATCAATCCAATGTTGGAAAGGAATTGGTGTTATTGGTAATATGTATTATTTCATATTATTTATAATTTATTTAGTACATGTTCTATAACTAATTTATTTAGTTGGCTTGATATGTATGTATTTTTTTGCTTTTTCCATTACAATTATTTGCTATTGTTTTGTTAACTGTTCATGTGTCACATTAGTGTACAATGGAGCAGTTGTCTTGGGTATAATGTAGAGTCTCTGCTCTCTGATATTGGTGAGTGGGGTCAAAGTGGTTGTATTTGATCATGGTATAGTAAGCTCTACATTTTCATATTCTACCAAGAATTGGTTTGGGGCAGCCGTGGCCCACTGGTTAGCACTCTGGACTTGTAACCGGAGGGTTGCCAGTTTGAGCCCCGACCAGTGGGCCGCGGCTGAAGTGCCCTTGAGCAAGGCACCTAACCCCTCACTGCTCCCCGAGCGCCACCGTTGTTGCAGGCAGCTTAATGCGCCGGGATTAGTGTGTGCTTCACCTCACTGTGTGTTCAATGTGGGCTGTTTGTGTTTCACTAATTCACCGATTGGGTTAAATGCAGAGACCAAATTTCCCTCACGGGATCAAAAAAGTATGTATACTTATATACTATATATATATATATATATATATATATATATATATATATAAACACAGTGAAACATATCTTTCTCTTGCCTTGATTCAGCTGTTGAGCTGAGAAACACTTGGAAGTCAAACTGGCCGGCAATGAAGTTTTAACTGTCAGTGCAGTGGAAAAGTTATGAATAATCTGTTTATAAATGTATTTATATTTTCAGTCTGAGAAACCATTAGACTCTAGTTAAGCTACACTCTGGTCAACATGTTTATTTTATCATTGCTGTGAGGGCAACTGGATTTATGGCATTTATGGCAAGTCAGCATGTGACGATGTGGGGTTTTGGCACCCCCACATCGCACCATAGTGCTTTACCATTTGATCGATTGTGCTCATTCAGAGTGGGGCCAGCAAGTAGATTGTTAATGAGTACGCCTTCCGTTGGACAGGGGGAGGAGCTAGCTGCAATTAGTGCAGGGCTTTAAAAGGACAGGAAGGTCCTCAGAGAGGGAGAGCTGAAGGAGGAGTGAACTGATGAGAGTCTCTCTGTGCTCTCAGGTATGTCTATGTGGATTATGTTGTATCTTGTGCACATTTGGGTGGATTTTTGGCTAATAAAAGTAGTTTACATAAAAACAAAACCTCTCATGTTTGCTGCTGCATCTATTTTCTGGACTGCATTGTCACAGCAATTAATTAATGTAATTATTGTACTAATGTTTATACGTTAACTGGCAACCTATGGTATATCCATCAGGGCCAGTGGGGTATATTACAAAGCACGTTAGACATATCTAGGCTATGTAGACATATCGAGGCTTGACAAAGCCTTCACTCAGGGGTATACGTTAAGTTATACTACGATTGCAGTTATGTGATATATTTGTCAAACTAGGCTTTCAGCTCAGATCTGTGCGCGTTCTCGTGTTGGGATGACTTTGGCCAATCGTGTAACGTGGAGACGACAAGACCGCCTCTATTTAAAACAATTACTTCGCGATTCATGAGCGATAGCTTAATCTACACTCGCGGTCATTTTTTGTGTCTAACCTATAGCATCAAATAAATCAATTGTCATCAGTTGTTGTATGGTATGCACGTCCATAGTGGGATATTTGCAGGCACAGCACTATTAAAGCGCATTCGAGATCCAAAATGTTAGTAGAGGCGGAGCTCCACCTGTCAGATATATGACAGAATCCTACACGTGAGAGAACTTCGTTTTTAAGACAATTGATTGGTCAGTGTGCGTTAGATTACACGATTTGAGCTATAACTTAGCACATAACCTCCTCCCGACCAGGTTTGGTTGACAGCATAAGATACCATGGTGATATAGCGACACTAAAACAGATCCACTTTCGTGTCACAGCATAGCCTGGCTTTGAGCGCAACATACCTCGCTAACCCACTAATCGAGATTCGTAGTACACCCCACAGGTGACAGGGGACCGAGATCAATCCAGTCAGACCACTCACAGGTACAGATTGGGATAGGTGTACTGGGTGTTGAAGATGTCACGGTGCTGTGTTGGTAGATGTAGTAGATGTTGTTGTGATCATGGGGTAGTTGAAGTTGACGCCGTTGTTGGTACAGGGGCCTGTACTACGAAGCGGGGTTACTGGCTTATCTGGGTAACTTCAAGAGTAACTTGATCACGTCTGGCGTAACTTCCCGATTAACCCGTACTACGAAAGGTGGATAGGTTTAAACCGAGCTATGCTGCCATGGCAATTTACGCTGCATCTCAAACCTGCTCCGAGCTCCACTATTATTTGCCATGGCCAACTCCTCTGCTACTGTAAAACACTCTGGTGCCTTACAGTAGTGTTCAAAGACACCTTTTTCTTGTTAGCTGTAAAACAGAGGCCAAGTGAAGGCTATAGCCTACTAGGCCTACATGTTTTCATAATTAGGAAATATTAATGCAAGCTATAACTATATAAACCTACTATTCTGAATAATGTGTTTGTGTTTCATTTTCACCTGCTGCCATGTGCGCCATAATTAATAAATTACATAATAGCTTAAAAAAGACACAAAGGTGATAAAAATGAATGCATGCATGCTAATATTTATTAAAATAAGATTAAGGAAGATACAAAGCAGTCTCATACAGTCCTTACTTCCATAAAAATGCTAAAACTACAGATTACTTTAACGTCAGTGACATAAATAATGAAGGTGATTGTAATAAAAGGTGCAATGTAGCGCTAACTCATTAACGCCTTCTTTGTAGCTTTTTAGTCACTGTTTTTTCCATAGTGGTGCATGTTGACTGAAGACAGCCACATTGCTCAATGTAGTTATATGAATAACTGAACTTTGAGCCATCAGGGCAGACCATCTCCACCTCTCTTTTGCTGGTGGTAATCTCCTGGCAACAGGAACAGGAGGGCTGAAACGTGCTTGTACTCCGAGAGAACCTGAAAAATTAGTAAAGAGAAAGTGTTAAATTCAGTTATTGATACTGTAGCTCTGACAAGATCTGCTTTGTTGTGCAGATCTGCTACTTACCAGGAGAATGTTGGACAAAGACCTTGACAAGTTGTCAAGTCAACCTTCTGGGAGGAGGTGCAGCCATTATGCTGCAGGTATGTAGATTCCGTTGTCCGGTTGCATTTCCTTACTATAGAAAGAAACAGACATGCAGCTTTTAGCACTGCTCTCACAAGCCAAAGGAAATACTTCCTATTAATATTTAACATCTCCCAGTGGATTTGTACATTTACAATAATTACTGACAATATCTGATGACAATAAAACCTTAAAACAACTTACCACACAAATGGCAGCAACCATCAGGTGCAATGACCTCTGTCCCCTGTACAGATCACATAAGTACAGAAGATACAAAAATAAGGGCAATATATAAGGGATGCTAACACCCGAAGATCATAATACCAGTGACTGGCAGTATGTGATTATGGTGTACAAACTAAATAGCATAGCCTTCTCCCTGGTTGTTACATTATTGATTGGGGCACTTACACATTTGCAAGATTATCTAGTGTATATGTTTTCCCATATCGTAATAAGATTATTTACTTAAGTCTACACACTGATTACATTTAACTATTTAATTTCTCTATAATGTATGGCTCAAACATGATCAAATTGCCTATTCACATTTAGCTGTTCCACACTTACAGGAATGCAGTCATTGGGGTTGTAGGGAGGACAGAGTGTTCTGGCCTCCATAGTGATGAACCTGCTCCCGACCTTCACACACTCATACTTTACACACTTGTTCCCAGGTGGACTCCAGATACCATTGACCTGTCAAAAACATCAAAGTCCATATAATAGTATTTAGTTGTGTTGGTGAGTGGGTGCACTTGAGTATACATTTACCTGAATTATACCAAAACTAGTTGCATTGAAAACATCACAAAGTCCTGCATTTTCTTACTACTAAGAGAAAACACTATTTTCTTCCTTTGCTTCCACATCCTTTTCTTTCTTTATCATAAAATAATGCCCCAAACTCGGCCCAATGAACTCCTCACTGCATAATGCATTACATAGACAGCTTTGATATTGGCTGGCTGCAACATATAATATTTTGGTTATTAACTCACAGGAATAGAGTGTGTGAGGTTTCCTGAATACACAACCACACACATGGTCTGCACACACTTTGCACAGCATTCTCCTGGTGGCAAAACTGGCTCGAAGCCCTTAGGAAAAGAAGACATCATAACATACTCAGCATGCCTCCAAAATGATTTTGAAAATTCAGCTCAGGTCAAATGTGTGTGTGTGTGTGTGTGTGTGTGTGTTTAAATTCCTACAACTTCACTGTTGATTTTTTGACTACTGTATGTAGGAAGCCTCTTACCTGTGGACAGTAAGTGTCACATGTAATAGGCTCACATTCGATCCTGTGTAAGCTGCCATCATTTTCCAGTTTGTCACTACACAGACAGGTTTCACAATGTCTCATAGGCACACTGCTGTGCGGCTGTAATAGAACAGGAAACAGAAATTAATATAAAAATCATTCAGATTTGTAGGTTTTTTTTCTTGTATATTACCAAGTAATGTGACAACACAATAAGTTCTATGCTAAATGCTAACCATGACTGCATAGAAATGAGATTTCATGCGAGTTCTTACCAAGTATTCCGCGTTATTGTATACACAAACAGCTTTAGGAACTGCAAAGTTAATAAAAAAAACACAAATATGTTTTCCAGTTAACTTTTGCCATGGAGGAGCAACAGTTGTAGGACTAGACATTTTGCACTAGATAAATGCTTACCACACTTAGGGCAACACGCCCCCACTTCAGTCTCTTGAATGTAACCAACTGGACAAGAGCGGATTGGACATGTGGTGACATCACATACTGTAATGACAAAACCAAAGGCATGTTCAAATTATTCTCCCTGTTTGTTGTCTGGGTTTTGTTGTTATTTTAAGTTATTGTCAAAAAGAAAGGGAACTTAGTTTTGTAACTTGAAACTACAAAAACATATAAGGTTCTGTAAGGACTTGCATTGTTTCCCTACCAACGACTGTCAAGATCTGTCAGTGATTACTTACCACATTTGTCTATTTCACAGCATCCTACTTTTTCAGCCACTTTAATCTGGCCAGGCTGATCACACATGACTGGGAGCTCAGATGGGCATGGCAAAGGATTGCAGTAGACTCTTTCATTGTCTGCGTCACATGTGCAAAGATCACAGCCACTGATCCAAGTTGAATTACCCTGATTTAACAATAAAGAACATGTCAGAGCACAAG